>NC_092423.1:150908773-150959537 GCF_036169615.1 Heliangelus exortis | reverse complement strand
TGGTTCCGAAGAGATCCATGGAATGATGGAGTGGTTGGGTTGGAGAGAACTGGGGAGTTGGCCCATGGACCCAAACTGACCAGAACCCCCTGCAGAACCTCACCCCATGGACCCAACCTGTCCAGAACCCTCTGCAGAACCTCACCCCATGGACCCAAATTGACCAGAACCTGCAGAACTTCACCCCATGGACCCAACCTGTCCAGAACCTTCTGCAGAACCTCACCCATGGACCCAAACTGTCCAGAACCCCCTGCAGAGCAGCCACCAGCCCAGCAGTGCCAAGGCCACCACCAACCTGTGTCCCTCAGCACCCTCCTCATGTCCCACGCCCCAATCCCAACCATCCTGGTGTCCCCCACTGGTGGACCCATTCCTGTCTCTCAGGGTTGGGCTGGGGAGCCCAGACTGGGCCTGGAGGTTCGGATGGCCCCAGAGATGGGGTTGGTGCTGCTCAGGACACTCGTGGCTGCCAGGTTGTCCCCTGCCCATCCCATCCCACGGGGTTATTCCATCCCAGCTCCAGGACCTCCCCTGGATCACCCCTGGACACTCCAGATGCCCCTTGCCACCACCTTCTCCAGCCCACCCAGGTCCCTCTGAGGTCAGATCCCAGGAGATCCCCAAGAGATCCCAGAACCTGGTTCCTCAGGGACTGACCCAGCAGACCCAGGACAACCCCAGGAGGTTCCTGGTCCCTGCCACGATGGCAGCACCAGGACGAGCCCTTCCCAGCACCAAACTTCCCCAAAGCTCCAACCCCCTCCTGGCCTCCACCACCTCTGCAGCTCAGGACAAAGCTTGGGGGAGCCCACAACCATCAGCCTGAAGTTACTGGGGGGGCTGGAGGGAAATGGGGCACAGCTGGAGCCCCTCTGAACCTCTCTGCAAGAGACCTGAGCAGGTAACAGGGGAGCAGGAGGCTGCAGACACAGCCCTGAGCTGGCAACGTCATCCCGAGGGGGGAACCCCCCCTAAAACACCCCCTCAGCTCACCCCCAAGAGTGGTGGGAGCACTGGGGGCAGAGCAGCCCCCAGAGAAGGGTCTGGGGGTGCTGGGTGAGCAGAAGCTCAAGAGGAGCTCTCAGGGTGCTCCTGGGGCTCAGGGCAACCCTAACCTGGGAGGCATCAAGAGGAGCCTGGCCAGAAGGTCAAGAGAGGTGCTTGTCCCCCTCTGCTCTGCTCCTCTGAGACCCCACCAAGAACACTGCACCCAGCTCTGGGGTCCCCAGCAGCAGAAGGACAGAGATCTGTTGGAACCAGTCCAGAGGAGGCCACAAAGATGATCCAGGGGCTGGATGGAGCAGCTCTGCTCCCAGGAGAGGCTGAGGAGCTGGGATTGTTCAGCCTGGAGAAGAGAAGACTCCAGGGGGACCTTAGAGCTGCCCCCCAGTCCCTGAAGGGAACCTCCAGGAAGGCTGCAGAGGGACTTTTCATCAGAGTGTCCAGTGACAGGACACGGGGAGATGGTTTCCAACTGAAGGAGAAGAGGCTGAGCCTGGAGCTTAGGAAGAAGTTCTTCAGCAGGAGGGTGCTGAGACTCTGGAACAGATTGCCCAGAGAAGCTGTGGCTGCCCCCTCCCTGGAGGGGTTCAAGCCCAGGTTGGAGGAGGCTTGGAGCAACCTGGGCTGGATGAGAGGTGTCCCTGGGCATGGTGAGGAGCTTGGGGAAGAGGATCCCAGGTAGCCAAGCAGGCCAATGGCATCCTGGGCTGGCTCAGGAACAGCGTGGCCAGCAGGTCCAGGGAAGGGATTCTGCCCCTGTGCTCAGCCCTGGGGAGGCCACAGCTTGAGTCCTGGGTCCAGTTCTGGGCCCCTCAGCTCAGGAAAGAGCTTGAGGTGCTGGAGCAGGTCCAGAGAAGAGCAAGGAGGCTGGGAAGGGATCCAGCACAAGTCCTGTGAGGAAGGGCTGAGGGAGCTGGGGGTGTTGAGGCTGGAGAAGAGGAGGCTCAGGGGAGACCTCATCACTCTCTACAACTCCCTGAAAGGAGGTTGGAGCCAGGGGGGTTGGGCAGATATCAGTGGGACAAGAGGGCATGGACTAAAGAATTTTTTCCTAATATCCAACCTAAACCTCCCCTGGCAGAGCTTCAGCTCTGCCAGGGGAGGTTTAGGTTGGATATTAGGAAAGAATTCTTTGCAGAGAGGGTGATGAGGCATTGGAATGGGCTGCCCAGGGAAGGGGTGGATTCTCCATCCCTGGAGATATTTCAAAAGAGCCTGGATGTGGCACTCAGTGCCATGGGCTGGGAACCACGGGGGGAGTGGAGCAAGGGTTGGACTTGGTGAGCTCTGAGGTCCCTTCCAACCCAAATGATTCTGTGGTTCTGTGATTCCCTTCCATCCCCAACCTCCCTCCTGCAGAGCTGAACCCCTTGCTCGGATCACCCCAAACTCCTGAATCCCACATCCCCCCCTGGGCAGGGGACAGATTCTGCCCCCTGAGGAGGGGGAAGAGCCAGGGCAGGACCTCAGCTCCCTCCTGAGGGAAGAGGAACCCGAGAGCCCCCAGAGCCCCATCGCCCACTCCCTGACCTCCTGCCCGGGTGCCCAACCCGCCCCAGCCCCTTCCCTGGAAAAGAGATTCTGCTCTTCCTCCCGCTCCCCCTCGGAGCTGGAGGGGTGTGGGGGGGGGGAGAAGGGGGAGGATCCGTGAGGATTGAGTGAAATAATTGGAAAAACAGCCCCAGGAAAGCCAACAGCAAACCCCGAAGGTGCCCCGGGGGAGCAGCGAGCTGCGAGCACCTCGGGCTGAGGGCAGGGAGAGGGGGGAAGGCCCAGGAGCAGGAGGTGAAGTGGCCCCCAAAGCTTGGATCCAAAATATTCCCCCCCAAAAAAATTAAAAAAAAAATTAAAAAAGAGGGCGGGCAGGGGGAAGAGAAGGGGTTGTTCCAGGAGTTTGGGGCTCCTCGAGGACGGCGTCGCAGTCGCGTTTCCTTTCTCCTCTTTTCCCTCGGACACTGGAGAAGCTCCCGGGTCCCCAAGTTGGGGTCCTGGCCCCGTCAGGTGACAGTGGCCTCAGGAGGTGACAGTGGCCTCAGGAGGTGACACTTGGTGGCTCCAGTCCCACCCCAACCATGAGCATCTCCCCAGCAGGGAGAAAAAGAGGGCCAGGAGGTTCCAAGGCCTTGGGGTTGGTTTGGGTCCAGGGTGTTGCCCGTGTCCTCAACAGTAAAGGTGGTGACAGTGTCACCAGGAGGTGACAGTGGCCTCAGGAGGTGACACTTGGTGGCTTCAGGACTCCTGGTTCTACTTCAACCATGAGCATCTCCCCATCAGGGAGAAAAAGAGGGCCAGGAGGTTCCAAGGCCTTGGGGTTGCTTTGGGTCCAGGGTCCTTCCCGTGTCCCCAGGGGGTGACAGTGACCCCAGGGTCCTTCCCATGTCCCCAGGGTCCTTCCTGTGTCCCCAAGGGGGTGACAGTGACCCCAGGAGGTGACAGTGACCCCAGGGGGGTGACAATGTCCCCAGGGTCCTTCCCGTGTCCCCAAGGGGGTGACAGTGACCCCAGGGGGTGACACGTGGTGGCTCCATGTCCCTTTTCTGCCCCCAGGTGTGGGGGGACAATCCCTGCCCCTGTTGCCACCCCAGTGGTGGCACCAGCCAGGCTGCTGCTGGTGGCCACAGACCCTCCCCCCAGGGACGCCCCCTCCCCAGGTCTGGGCAACCACGGGGACCCCACTGGTGGCCACAGGGACCTGGGCTACGGGGTCCCCCACATGATGGGGGCCACCAGTGGCCACAGGGACCTCAGTGCTGGCCACAGGGCCACCAACACGGTGGCCACGGGGACCCCACTGGTGGCCACAGGGACTATGGGGTCCCCCACATGATGGGGGCCACCAGTGGCCACAGGGGACCCAACATGGCAACCACGGGCACCTCAGTGCTGGCCACAGGGCCACCAACCCACTGGCCATGGGGACCCCACTGGTGGCCACAGGGACCTGAGCTATGGGGTCCCTCACATGATGGGGGCCACCAGTGGCCACAGGGACCCCAACATGGCAACCACAGGGACCTCAGTGCTGGCCACAGGGCCACCGACCCCACTGGTGGCCACAGGGCCACGGGGACCCCACTGGTGGCCACAGGGACCCCAACATGGCAACCACAGGAACCTCAGTGCTGGCCACAGGGCCACCGACCCGCTGGCCACGGGGGACCCAACAGTAGCCACGCGGCCACCACCAAGCCAAGCAAGGGGGTGACCCCAACGCTGCCCACGGGGGGGTCCCCACAGCAGCCCCAGGGACACCCCCGTGGCAACCACGGGGCCCACGAGGGTGGCCACAGAGACCCCAAAGGCCTCACCTGTGTCTGGGGGGGCGCTGGGGGGCTGGGGGGCTCCTCTCCCCCCCTGAGGAGCTCCCGGTGCCCGAGTCCCCCCGCCCCCAGCAGCAGCTCCCGGCCCCCTCCTCGCTCTCCGTGTCCCTCAGCTCCGGGACCTCCCCCTCGGGATGGGGCTGGAAGGGAAAAAGAGGGGGGATCAGCACAGGGACCCCCTTACTGGGACCCCCTTACTGGGACCCCCTTACTGGGACCCCCGGGACAGAGGGACCCCCGGGACCCCCTTACTGGGACCCCAGTGACAGACGGACCCCCAGTGACAGAGGGACCCCCTTACTGGGACCCCCAGGGACAGAGGGACCCCCAGGACCCCCTTACTGGGACCTCCCCACTCTGCCAGAACCCAATTGAGACCCCAAATGGGCCAAGACCCAACTGGGCCTCTACTGGGACCCAAGCAGGACCCCCCTGCTCTGTCAGCACCCAACTGGGACCCCCCCACTCTGCCAGCACCCAACTGGGACCAACTGGGAGCCCCCCTGCTCTGTCAGCACCCAACTGGGACCCAACTGGGAGCCCCCCTGCTCTGCCAGCACCCAACTGGGACCCAACTGGGAGCCCCCCTGCTCTGCCAGCACCCAACTGGGACCCCAAATGGGACCCCCCCACTCTGCCAGTACCCAACTGGGACCACTGGGAGCCCCCCCTGCTCTGCCAGGACCCAACTGGGACCAACTGGGAGCCCTCCTGCTCTGCCAGCACCCAACTGGGACCCAACTGGGAGCCCCCCTGCTCTGCCAGGACCCAACTGGGACCAACTGGGATCCCTCCTGCTCTGCCAGCACCCCAACTGGGACCCCCTTACTGGGACCCCCCCCTGCTCTGCCAGCACCCAGTTGAGACCCCAAATGGGCCAGGACCCAACTGGGCCTCTACTGGGACCCAACTGGGACCCCCCCTGCTCTGCCAGAACCCAACTGGGACCCAACTGGGAGCCCCCCCTGCTCTGCCAGCACCCAACTGGGACCCCCTTACTGGGACCTCCCCCACTCTGCCAGCACCCAACTGAGACCCCAAATGGGCCAGGACCCAACTGGGTCTCTACTGGGACCCAAGCAGGACCCTCCCTGCTCTGCCAGAACCCAACTGGGACCCAACTGGGAGCCCCCCCTGCTCTGCTAGGACCCACCTGGGAGCCCCCCCTGCTCTGCCAGGACCCAACTGGGACCAACTGGGACCCCCCTGCTCTGCCAGGACCCAACTGGGACCCAACTGGGAGCCGCCCTGCTCTGCCAGGACCCAACTGGGACCAACTGGGACCCCCCTGCTCTGTCAGTACCCAACTGGGACCAACTGGGACCCCCCCCTGCTCTGCCAGGACCCAACTGGGATCCCCCCACTCTGCCAGCACCCAACTGGGACCAACTGGGAGCCCCCCTGCTCTGCCAGCACCCAACTGGGACCAACTGGGAGCCCTCCCTGCACTGCCAGCACCCAACTGAGACCCCAAATGGGACCCCCCCACTCTGCCAGGACCCAACTGGGACCAACTCCCCCCTGCTCTGCCAGCACCCAACTGGGACCAACTGGGACCACCCCTGCTCTGCCAGGACCCAACTGGGACCAACTGGGACCCCCCCTGCTCTGCCAGCACCCAACTGGGACCAACTGGGAGCCCCCCCTGCTCTGCCAGCACCCAACTGGGACCCAAAATGGGACCCCCCCACTCTGCCAGAACCCAACTGGGACCAACTGGGAGCCCCCCTGCTCTGCCAGCACCCAACTGGGACCAACTGGGACCCCCCCACTCTGCCAGGACCCAACTGGGACCTCCCCACTCTGCCAGCATCCAACTGAGACCCCAGATGGGCCAGGACCCAAGTGGGCCTCTACTGGGACCCAACCAGGACCCCCCCTGCTCTGCCAGAACCCACCTGGGGCCCAACTGGGACCACTCCCCCCTCCCATGTTGTCAGATCCCCACCAGAACCCAGTCAGGACTGGGCCGAACCAGGCCAGGCCCCTCCCCAGGTTCTACAGGACCCCCCGCCAAGGGCTGTCAGACCCCGACCGGAACCGGGCAGAGCCCAAACCGAACCCCGCCAGGCCCATTCCGAGCCCCAGCCCCAGGCCCAGGCCCAGCCCCAGCCAGGCCTCACTGGGCGTTGCCATGACAACCCCTCCCCCCCCCCTTCCCGGGGGTTCCCGCCGCCCCCCCCCCCCCCACCTCCTCCATGGCTCCGTCCGCAGGCTCCGCGTGCGCCGGCCCCGCCCACCGGATGGGGGTCAAAGGTCACGGCGCCCTCGCGCTTCCTGTTCCTCCGCGCGGAGGGGGCGTGGTCTGGGCCTCGGGGCCGTGTTCTGATTGGCTGACTGGTGAGGACGGAGAGAAGGGGGCGTGGCCTCAGAACCCGGAAGCAGCCCGATGCGGACGTGGGCGTGGTCTCCGAGCCAGGAGGCGTGGTCTGAGCCCACGGGCTGTGTTCTGATTGGCTGGTTGGTGGGTATAGAGGGGAGGGGGCGTGGCCTCAGCGGGGAGAGGGCGCCGCGTCCTCACCAGGGAGTGGGCGTGGCCTCAGAAGCGTGAGGGGCGTGGTCTGCACCTCGAGGACTTGTTCTGATTGGTTGGTTGGAGTCCATAGAGGAGAGGGGGCGTGGCCTCAGCACCTGGCAGCAGCCCGATGTGGGGGTGGGCGTGGCCACCGAGCTAAGGGGCGTGGTCTGAACCCCAGGGCTGTGTTCTGATTGGTTGGTTGGTGGCTATAGAGGGGGGAGGGGGCGTGGCCTCAGCTGGGTCATCACCAGGGAGTGGGCGTGGCCTCAGAAGCATGAGGGGCGTGGTCTGCGCCTCGAGGACTTGTTCTGATTGGTTGGTTGGAGTCCATAGAGGAGAGGGGGGCGTGGCCTCAGTGACGGGGGTGTGGCCTCCAACCTACAGGCGTTTCCTCATTGGTGGAAGGGAGCGTGGCAGAGAGGACAGTGGGCGTGGCTTCTGTCGCTGGGGGCGTGTCCTGTCTATTTTTCCTTGGTTGGTGGGCGTGGCTTTGCCCCGAGGGGGCGTGGCCTCAGCTTCGGGCAAGGGAGGGGGGAGGGGGAGTTGTGTGCTCATCCTGATTGGCAGAGGTCGCGGTGGGGGCGTGTCCTTTTTCGGGGCCGTGCTCTGATTGGCGGAGAGCGCTCAGCTTAACGCTGAAGGGGCGTGGCCTCAGAGCCGAGGGGCGTGGCTTCTGCGCCGGGGGGCGTGGCCTATGAACCAGATGTTTTGGGTATTGCCCGGTGGGCGTGGCCTCAATGGACGGGGGCGTGGCCTCAAGGGACGGGGGCGTGGCCTCACCTGCGGGAATGTTTGCTCACTCGGGGAGGGGCGTGGCCTCCTCCGAGGGGGCGTGGCCTACAAGCCCGGGGCGGGAACGAGCGTTGTGGGCGTGGCCACCATTGTTGGTGGGCGTGGCCTAGCGTCGGCCCTGACGCGCGGTGGGCGCGGCGCCAGCGGTGGGGTGGGCGGTGCTCCCGTTTGCCGCGTTCCGATTGGCGGAGGCGGCGAAGTGGGCGTGTCGCTCTCGGCGGGGGAGCGTTCTGATTGGCCCGTCCTCCTTGCGGGCGGGGCCCGCTGCTCGCGCATGCGCGCTGCCTGCTCCGCGCTGCCGGGCTGGGAGGGGCCCGGTCCGTGAGGCGCCCAAGATGGCGGCGGCCATGCAGGGCCCCGGGGGTGTCAGTGCGCACGCCGCCTCCCGGCCCTTCCCCCGCCGCTCCCGCCGCCTCTAAACCCCCCCAAACCCTCCCCACGACGCCTCTTGTCACCCCCCGGCCGCGAAGGAACCAGCGAAGGGGAGGGAAAAGCGATAAAACGGCGGCTTAAACACCCCCCCCCCCCCCCCCCCCCCCCCCCCTCCCTTTCCCTGCCCCTCAGCTCGGGGCCTGCGGAGCGCCATGGAAGGGCCCGGAGCGGCGGCCGTGGGAGGCGGGAACAACGTCCCCGCTTTCCTCACCAAGCTTTGGACCCTGGTGGAAGATCCCGAGACGGATTCGCTGATCTGCTGGAGCCCGGTGAGTCCCGCGGGGAAGGCGACGAAGAGGCCGAGGCCCCCCCCCGGGCTGCGCGGGGGAATCCCCGCTGCCGGGAACCGCGGCCCCGAGGCCTCGGCCCACGCGTGTCCGTGGCTTCTCGGCCGAGTTAATTGCGGCTTTTCCCTCTTTCCCCTCGTTAGCTCCGTCCCTCAGGGGGCGATGACCTCTTCTGCCTAATTGCAGGCCCGAAAGCCTCTCTCAGGCCAGGCTGTTGCCATGGCAAAGAATCTTCTCCTTCCCCTCTCGCCAAAACCTCCCTTCTGGTTTTTTTTAACTCTTTTTAACCTTGCTAAACCCCCTTTTTACCCTCATTTTTTTTTTTACTGCTTGGGGAGGTTTTGTCTTACTGGAGCAATAGCTCTGTTTTTATGGTTTGCTGGGTTGGTTTTTTTTTGCTTTCCAGGGGCACTTTCACTTGGGGTTTGGAGCTGAAATTCCTCCCTGGGAGGGCCCTGAGCCCCAGGTTGCCCCCAGAAGCTGTGGCTGCCCCATCCCTGGCAGTGCTGAAGGTTGGATGGGGCTTGGAGCCCCCTGGGCTGGGGGAGGGGTCCCTGACCATGGCAGGGGGGGCACTGGGGGGGGATTTGAGGTCCCTTCCACCCCAAACCAGCCTGGGATTCAGTGAGAGCTCTCTGAGCACCCCAAACCCCCACTCCTGAGCCCCTTCAGCTCCACCCATGGGTGCTGCAGAGCCCCCCAGGCCCCCCCTCAACAAGACCCCATTGCCAGGACTCTGCTGTCTCCTTCCCAACCCCAAACCCAAGCACATCCTGGCTGGATTTGTTCCCTTATCTGGATTTTTGAGCAGTGCCCAAGCCCAGCCCTGATCTGTCCTTTCCAGAGGGGTCCCAAGCCACCTGGGAACCCAAACTCAGCTTGTTGAAGGTTGGATGGGGCTTGGAGCCCCCTGGGCTGGGGGAGGGGTCCCTGACCATGGCAGGGGGGGCACTGGGGGGGATTTCAGGTCCCTCCCCCCCCGCCCCCAAGTCTGGGACTGGAGGGGAAGCTTTGGGGAGAGCTCTGCAGGCCCCTCAGCCCGGGTGCAGGAGGAGCTGCTGCCCAGGGGGAGAGAAGCCCTGGCAGATCAGGAGCAAAATAAAAAGCAGGAAGGTGCTGGGAGTGTTTCTCCTCCCCCCTGAGCCTCCCTGCACCCCCCCAGCCCCAGCTCTTCCCTTATCTGCTGGGAGGAGATAAAAGGCCAGGGCCCAGCTGGGTGCTGCTGATACCTCCCTGCTTTGCAAGTCATCCCCAGGGAGCAAACAGCTCCAGAGCCAGCACCTCAGCACCTCCCCTGCCACCACTTGGGGTTTTGGGGTTTTTTTTTTGATGCTAAAACTTTGTGGTGAGGAAATATTCCTGTGTGAGGGCCTGGGAACACCAGCAGCATCCTCCCCCCCTCCTCCTTCCTGAAGGTCGCCCTGGGGGGAGGTTTTGGGTTTGCTGTGAAAACTTTTGGGGCTGAAACCAAAGTGTGGGAGCACAGGGAGAAGTGGGGGGGGGTGTTCCAGGAGCTCTGTGCCCCCCAGGGCTGTGGATTCAGAGCCCTGGAGCTCACATTCCTCACCCAAAAACCTTGCAACGAGGAATAAAACCTCTGCACAAAAGTTCCCCCCCTTTCCCCTTGCACAAAAAGCTTTTGGCTGCTGCCCCGGGGCTGGGGAGGGCTCCAGGATTCCCAAATATCCCTCAGGGAGAACTCTGATCCTCAGGGATCAACATTTGTGGGGTTGGGCTGTGACTGCCCTGCCCTGGGGCAGCCCCAGCTGGGGGAGAAGGATCTGCTGGGGGGAAAAGGGGGAAAAAGGGGGGGAAGGGAAAGGTTCCTGCTGAGCTTCTCCATCTCCTGCAGGGAGGTTCCACCCCAGGAGCTGCCCCAGCTCCCTGCTCCTCAGCTTTGGTCCCCAGGGAGCAGCTCTGGGGGTGACCATGGGGTGAACCCCATCCTGAGGGGGATCCTGGGGGCAGCTTGGGGTGAGAAAAGGGCCCTGGAGGGGCTGGGGGTGTCCAGAGAAGGGAATGGAGGTGGGGAAGGGCCTGGAGCAGAAGGAGAAGGGTCTGGAGAAGTTGTGAGGAGCAGCTGAGGGCCCTGGGGGGTGTTGATCCTGGAGCAGAGGAGGCTGAGGGGAGACCTTGTGGCTCTCTGCAACCCCCTGAGAGGAGGTTGGAGCCAGGGGGGGTCGGGCTCTGCTCCCAAGGAACAAGGGATGGGCCAAGAGGAACTTTTGGCACAACTCAAGTGGTGCCAGGGGAGGTTTAGGTTGGAGCTGGGGAAGAATTTCTCCCTGGAAAGGGTTGTCAGGGCCTGGCCCAGGCTGCCCAGGGCAGGGCTGGAGTCCCCATCATCCCTGGAGGGGTTTCAGAGAAACCCCTGGGGATGTGGGGATGAGGGACATGGGGTGGGGGGTGGCCTGGGCAGGGTTGGGGTCCTGGTTGGACTCCATGATCTCCAAGGTCTCTCTTTTCCAACCAAAATAATCTGATTTTTCTAACCCTGGAGTTCATCCACACCTCCCCCAGCCCAGGGTGCTCCAAGCCCCATCCAACCTTCAACACTGCCAGGGATGGGGCAGCCACAGCTTCTGGGGGCAACCTGGGCACCCAGGGGCTCAGCACCCCCACCCCAAACAATTTCTCCCTCCCTCCCTCCCTGCCCAAGATCTCCTCTCCATCTCCCCTCTCCCAGCTGCAAACCCTTCCCCCCTGGGAGGCTCCCATCCCTCCAGGCCCTTGTCCCAAGTCCCTCCCCAGCTTTCCTGGAGCCCCTTCAGGACCTGGAAGCTGCTCCAAGGTCTCCCCATGGGATCCTTCTCTTCTCCAGCCTCAACACCCCCAACTCTCTCAGCCTGGCTCCAGAGCAGAGCTGCTCCAGCCCTCCCAGCAGCTCCAGGGCCTCCTCTGCACTGGCTCCAGCAGCTCTGGACACAGCTTTACCCCAGGGGGGGCTCAATCCCCTCCCTGGGCCACATCCCAGCACCTGGGTGGTTTCTGGGCTCCTGGTTTCATCCCAAAATCCTTCTCATGGTGTGAATGGGGGAGTTGGGGCTCTGGAGCTCCATCCCATGGGGTGGGGGCTCTGGCCCTGCCCCCCCCCCCCCCCCCCCCCTTTTTGGAGCTCTGGGTGCTTCCCCAGCACAACATCCCCTGAGCACCTCCCCAGGTCCAGCCCCTGCTCTGTGGGGACATTCCCAGGAGGAGCAGAGGGATTTGGCCATGGGACAGGAACCTTCCTGTGTCCCAGGGAATTCCTGCTCGGTGTGGATGGAAACCAGGCTGGAAAAAGGGCCCCATGGATCTGGGCTGGGCTCCTGGTGTGAGGCTGGGGGCAGCAGTCAGGGCAGTGAGAGCTCTGCTGATGTCCCCTTGGCCCAGCTCTGGTCCCTCCCATCCCTCCCTCTTCCTGTGCTTTGATTCCCCAGGTTGGGAATGTTTGCCATGGAGTCCCCAAGGCTGGGAAAGACCCCAAGCCCTGAGCCCTGGTGACCCTGTGCAGCTGAACTCCTGATGAGGTCAGAGCTGCCCCTGGAGCTGCAGCCCCAGGAACTCCCTGCAGGGCCCTGGATCCCATTCCCTCAGGCTCAGCCCAGGAGAATTCCAGGTTCCTGAGCCCAGTCCTGCAGTGCCACAGCCCCAGGGAGCAGCTCAGCCTCTTCTCCCATCCCTGCTGCCTCATCCTGGGGAGCTGCCCCAGGAATCCCACCTGGAATTGGCACCACTGCTTTCCAGGTGGGGATCTTCAGACCCAGCCCAACCTCAGCAGGGCACAGGATCAGTGCCAGGGCTTGGAAGGGACCTTGGAGATCCCCTCGGGGGCATCCAGGGGGTTGGAATTGTCTCCAGGGATGGAGACTCCATCACCTCCCTGAGCTTCCTTCCCTTTGGCTGAGCCTCCTCTGGGTCCCTGGTGACCATTCCCACCTCATCCTCTGAGGATGGGGACAGGAAAACCAAAGGGAAGAGGTGAGGAGTCCCTGGGTGGCCCCTCTGCCACCTCCTGCTCTGGGATTGGATCCCTGAGGGGCTCTCCTGGCTCTCCCAGGTTTCCAGCACCTCCTTCCTGCTCCTCCAGAGCCCTCAGGAACCTGGAATTCTCCTGGGCTGAGCCTGAGGGAATGGGATCCAGGGACTGCAGGGAATTCCTGGAATGAGCTGCAGCTCCAGGGGCAGCTCTGACCTCATCAGGAGTTTCCCTCAGCTCTGTCCATGGGAGCTGCACAGGGTCACCAGATCCCAGACTGGTTTCAGTGGGAAGGGACCTGAAATCCCCCCAGTGCCCCCCCCTGCCATGGTCAGGGACCCCTCCCCCAGCCCAGGGGGCTCCAAGCCCCATCCAACCTTCAACACTGCCAGGGATGGGGCAGCCACAGCTTCTGGGGGCAACCTGGGCACCCAGGGGCTCAGCACCCTCACCCCAAAGGATTTCTCCCTCCCCTCTCCCCTCCTGCAGCTGGGAACCTTTCCCCCTGCCCCTCTCAGCTTCCCCCAAACCAAATTGTTGAAGTTGTTCCCAGCACTCGGGGACATCACTGGTGGCCCCCAGAGGACAGGGGGGGCTCCTCCTCCCTCCTGCCTGATCTGATCAGTAAATGTTTTCTTTTTGGTTTCTCAACAGAGTGGGAACAGCTTCCACGTGTTTGACCAGGGGCAGTTTGCCAAGGAGGTGCTGCCAAAGTACTTCAAACACAACAACATGGCAAGCTTTGTGAGGCAGCTCAACATGTGTGAGTAGTGCCTGGCACCAGGGTGAGGGGCTCCTCCTGCACTCAGGCACTGGGGGGGCTTGGAAAGGGCTCTGGAGATGGAGCAGAGAAGGAGAGGAACCTCATCTGGAGGTTGGGGGGGTTCAGGAGGGGTTTGGAAGGCAGCAGAGAAGGAGACTCCACAACCTCTCTGGGCAGCCTGGGCCAGGGCTCCCTCAGCCTCACAGCAAAGAAGTTTCTCCTCACCTGGAGCTGGAACTTCCCATCTTCTCTCCCATCTTCTCCTCTCCCCTTTTCTTCTCCTCTCCTCTCCCCTTTTCTTCTCCTCTCCCCTTTTCTTCTCCTCTCCCCTTTTCTTCTCCTCTCCCCTTTTCTTCTCCTCTCCCCTTTTCTTCTCCTCTCCCCTTTTCTTCTCCTCTCCCCTTTTCTTCTCCTCTCCCCTTTTCTTCTCCTCTCCCCTTTTCTTCTCCTCTCCCCTTTTCTTCTCCTCTCCCCTTTTCTTCTCCTCTCCCCTTTTCTTCTCCTCTCCCCTTTTCTTCTCCTCTCCCCTTTTCTTCTCCTCTCCCCTTTTCTTCTCCTCTCCCCTTTTCTTCTCCTCTCCCCTTTTCTTCTCCTCTCCCCTTTTCTTCTCCTCTCCCCTTTTCTTCTCCTCCTCCTCTTCTCCCCCAGTTCCAGGGATACAGAGCCCAGGAGTGACAATCCCTGGTGCTCTGCTCCCTTGGTGCTGCTCCCACCCTCCCCTCCTTGGTATTTTAATGGAAAAATCCCCAGGCCCAACAGAACAGAAGGATCCCCAGATCCTTTCTCAGCCCAGAGCCTTTCTTCAGGCAAAGAGCAGCAATCACAGAACCACAGAATGGGCTGGGCTGGAAGGGACCTCAGAGCTCATCAAGTCCAACCCTTGCTCCACTCCCCCCGTGGTTCCCAGCCCATGGCACTGAGTGCCACATCCAGGCTCTTTGGAAATATCTCCAGGGATGGAGAATCCACCCTTCCCTGGGCAGCCCATTCCAATGCCTGATCACCCTCTCCAGAAAGAAATTCTTTCCTAATATCCAACCTAAACCTCCCCTGGCAGAGCTTGAGCTCTGCCAGGGGAGGTTTAGGTTGGATATTAGGAAAAAATTCTTTAGTCCATGCCCTCTTGTCCCACTGATATCCACCCAACCCCCCCCTGGCTCCAACCTCCTTTCAGGGAGTTGTAGAGAGTGATGAGGTCTCCCCTGAGCCTCCTCTTCTCCAGCCTCAACACCCCCAGCTCCCTCAGCCCTTCCTCACAGGAATTCTGCTGGATCCCTTCACCTCCTTTGGGCCTCCATCTCCTTCCTGACTTTCGGGGCCCAGAACTGGACACAGGACTCAAGCTGTGGCCTCCCCAGGGGCAGAATCCCTTCCCTGGCCTGCTGGCCACACTCTTCCTCATCCAGGATTCCATTGGGATTCTTGGCCACCTGGGCACACTGCTGGCTCCTGGGCACCTTCCAGGTCCCTCTCTGCCACTCTGTGCCCCATGGAGCTCCCCATGGGGTTCTTGTGGCCAAAATTCAGGACCTGGCACTTGGAATGTTGAACCTCATCCCCTTGGGATCAGCCCAACTCTCCAGTCTGTCCAGGTCCCTCTGCAGAGCCCTCCTGCCTTCCAGCTGATCCACACTCCCCCAGCTTGGTGTCACCTGGGAATTTGCTGCTGATGGACTCAATCCCCTCATCTAAATCCTCACTAAAGATATTAAACAGCACTGGGCCCAACACTGATCCCTGGGGGACACCACGGCCACCATTTTGCTGCAGCCCTGTTCAGCTCCACTCTCTGGGCCCGTTCCAGCCAGTTCCTGACCCAACGTAAAGTGCCTAAATCTAAATTATCTATAAAGATATTAAACAGCACTGGGCCCAACACTGATCCCTGGGGGACACCACGGCCACCATTTTGATGCAGCCCCGTTCAGCTCCACTCTCTGGGCCCTCCAGCAGTTCCTGACCCAGCACAGATGCCCCTGTCCAAGCTGTGGCCTGACAGCTTTTCCAGGAGAATCCTGTGGGAATGGTGTCAAAGGCCTTATCTTTTCTTCTGGGCAGTTTTTGGGGTTGTTGTCACCAAAAGTGCAGGACCCAGCGCTTGGAATGTTGAACCTCATCCTGTTGGGATCATCCCAACCTCTCCAGGTCCCTCTGCAGAGCCCTCCTGCCTTCCAGCTGCTCCACACTCCCCCCAGCTTGGTGTCATCTGTGAATTTGCTGATGATGGACTCAATCCCCTCATCTAAATCATCAATAAAGAGATTAAACAGAACCAGGCCCAACACTGATCCCTGGGGGACACCACGGCCGCCATTTTGGACACCACGGCCGCCATTTTGCTGCAGCCCTGTTCAGCTCCACTCTCTGGGCCCGTTCCAGCCAGTTCCTGACCCAACGTAAAGTGCCTAAATCTAAATCATCAATACAGATATTGAACAGCACTGGGCCCAACACTGATCCCTGGGGGACACCACGGCCGCCATTTTGCTGCAGCCCCGTTCAGCTCCACTCTCTGGGCCCTCCAGCAGTTCCTGACCCAGCACAGAGAGCTCCTGTCCGACAGCTTTTCCAGGAGAATCCTGTGGGAATGGTGTCAAAGGCCTTGTCTTTTCTGCTGGGCAGTTTTTGGGGTTGTTGTCACCAAAAGTGCAGGACCCAGCACCTGGAATGTTGAACCTCCTCCCCTCCCCTGGTGCTCCTGGCTGCATCCAAGCTGCTTTTCCCACTCCACAACTCCATCAGCTCCTCAGGAGCCCCCGGGCACCATCCCGTGCTCCAGGTGACCCTGTCCTGGCAGAGGGGCTGCCCCAGGGGTCTCCAGAGGTTCCCTGGCATTCCCTGGAATGCTGCTGAGTCTCTCACCCCCAGCTGCCCCACTTCCCTTCCTTCACCCGAGGAGCTGGGGCACTGCTTGGACTTGATGCCCTCAGAGGGCTTTTCCAGCCACACCAACTCTGTCACCTGCTGGGGAGGGAAGGAGATAGAATTCTTCCTCTTCCCTTTCCCCCAGCCTTTGTGCCTTTGAAAACCTGATCCCTCTCCTCAGGCCTCTCTTTTCTCTTTTTTCTCTCTTTTTTTTTCTCTTTTTTTTCTCTTTTTTTTCCTCTTTTTTTTTGCTTTTTTTTTTGCTTTTTTTTTGCTTTTTTTTTCGCTTTTTTTCGCTTTTTTTCGCTTTTTTTTCGCTTTTTTTCGCTTTTTTTCGCTTTTCTTTCGCTTTTCTTTCGCTTTTCTTTCGCTTTTCTCGCTTTTCCCGCTTTTTCTTTCTTTTTCTTTTTTCTTTCTTTTTCTTTCTTTTTCTTTCTTTTTCTTTCTTTCTTTTTTCTTTCTTTTTCTTTCTTTTTTCTTTCTTTTTCTTTCTTTTCTTTCCTTCTCTTTCCTTCTCTTTCCTTCTCTTTCCTTCTCTTTCCTTCTCTTTCCTTCTCTTTCCTTCTCTTTCCTTCTCTTTCCTTCTCTTTCCTTCTCTTTCCTTCTCTTTCCTTCTCTTTCCTTCTCTTTCCTTCTCTTTCCTTCTCTTTCCTTCTCTTTCCTTCTCTTTCCTTCTCT
This sequence comes from Heliangelus exortis, assembly GCF_036169615.1. Lineage (NCBI taxonomy): Eukaryota > Metazoa > Chordata > Aves > Apodiformes > Trochilidae > Heliangelus > Heliangelus exortis. The sequence continues at coordinate 150,942,919 of NC_092423.1, read as the reverse complement.
TTCCTTCTCTTTCCTTCTCTTTCCTTCTCTTTCCTTCTCTTTCCTTCTCTTTCCTTCTCTTTCCTTCTCTTTCCTTCTCTTTCCTTCTCTTTCCTTCTCTTTCCTTCTCTTTCTTTTCCGCTTTTTTCCGCTTTTTTCCGCTTTTCTTTCGCTTTTCTTTCGCTTTCTTTCGCTTTTCTTTCGCTTTTCTTTCGCTTTTCTTTCGCTTTTCTTTCGCTTTTCTTTCGCTTTTCTCGCTTTTTCCCGCTTTTTCTTTCTTTTCTTTTTTTCTTTTTTTCTTTCTTTTTCTTTCTTTTTCTTTCTTTCTTTTTCTTTCTTTTTCTTTCTTTTTCTTTCTTTTTCTTTCTTTTTCTTTCTTTTTCTTTCCTTCTCTTTCCTTCTCTTTCCTTCTCTTTCCTTCTCTTTCCTTCTCTTTCCTTCTCTTTCCTTCTCTTCCTTCTCTTTCCTTCTCTTTCCTTCTCTTTCCTTCTCTTTCCTTCTCTTTCCTTCTCTTTCCTTCTCTTTCCTTCTCTTTCCTTCTCTTTCCTTCTCTTTCCTTCTCTTTCCTTCTCTTTCCTTCTCTTTCCTTCTCTTTCCTTCTCTTTCCTTCTCTTTTCCTTCTCTTTCCTTCTCTTTCCTTCTCTTTCCTTCTCTTTCCTTCTCTTTCCTTCTCTTTCTTTTCCGCTTTTTTTCCGCTTTTTTCCGCTTTTCTTTCGCTTTTCTTTCGCTTTTCTTTCGCTTTTCTTTCGCTTTTCTTTCGCTTTTCTTTCGCTTTTCTTTTTCGCTTTTCTCGCTTTTCCCCTTTTCCCCTTTTTCCCCTTTTTCCCCTTTTTCCCCTTTTTCCCTTTTTCCCGCTTTTCCCGCTTTTTCCCGCTTTTCCCTCTTTTTCCCTCTTTTCCCTCTTTTTCCCTCTTTTTCCCTCTTTTTCCCTCTTTTTCCCTCTTTTTCCCTCTTTTCCCTCTTTTTCCCTCTTTTCCCTCTTTTTCCCTCTTTTTCCCTCTTTTCCCTCTTTTTCCCTCTTTTTCCCTCTTTTTCCCTCTTTTCCCTCTTTTTCCCTCTTTTTCCCTCTTTTCCCTCTTTTTCCCTCTTTTTCCCTCTTTTCCCTCTTTTTCCCTCTTTTTCCCTCTTTTCCCTCTTTTTCCCTCTTTTCCCTCTTTTTCCCTCTTTTTCCTCTTTTTCCCTCTTTTCCCTCTTTTCCCTCTTTTCCCTCTTTTCCCTCTTTTCCTCTTTTTCCCTCTTTTTCCCTCTTTTCCCTCTTTTCCCTCTTTTTCCCTCTTTTCCCTCTTTTCCCTCTTTTCTTTTCTTTCCTTTCCTTTCCTTTCCTTCCTTTCCTTTCCTTTCCTTTCCTTCCTTTCCTTTCCTTTCCTTTCCTTTCCTTTCCTTTCCTTTCCTTTCCTTTCCTTTCCTTTCCTTTCCTTTCCTTTTCCTTTCCTTTTTCCTTTCCTTTTTCCTTTCCTTTTTCCTTTCCTTTTTCCTTTCCTTTTTCCTTTCCTTTTTCCTTTCCTTTTTCCTTTCCTTTTTCCTTTCCTTTTTCCTTTCCTTTTTCCTTTCCTTTTTCCTTCCTTTTTCCTTCCCTTTTTCCTTCCCTTTTTCCTTCCCTTTTTTCCTTCCCTTTTTCCTTCCCTTTTCCTTCCCTTTTTCTTCCCTTTTTCCTTCCCTTTCTCTCTTTTTTTTCCACAGACAGCCTGGTTTTAGTTCCCATGCCTTCTTTTCCAGCCTTTCACCCTTTGTGTCCCTTTCTGAGCTGACTTTCTTCCAGCAGAGCTGGGTGATCCCTGCAGGGGGTGAACAGAGCACTCCCTGTGCCACAGCCTTGGAAAAGCCCCCAGGATCCCTGGATCCAACCACAGCCTCTCACCCATCTCCTGAAGCTCCACATCCCAACACTTCCTGAACCCCTCCAGGGATGGTGACTCCACCACCTCCCTGGGCACCCATCCCAACCCCTCACCACTCTTTCAGGAAAGAAATTTTCCCTGATATCCAACCTCAGCTCCCCTGGCACAACTCCAACCCATTTCCTCTCCTCCTGTCAAAGGATGCAGGGACCATCACTGCCTCTCTGCCTCAGGAACTCCACCACCTCTCCCAGCTCCTTCTCCCACAGCCTGGAGCATTTCTTGGGTTTTTGTGACCAAAACACAGGCCCTGCCACTTTGTTCCCTTCAACCTCAGCCCCCCAGCTGCCCCTTGAGGCTTTTTTGCAGACCCCATGGTGGCCTCCTCAGTGCTGCCACGTTCCAGTTCAGCTCAGGATCCACCCAGGGCCTTTCCCTCCCACATTTCTCTGATTTCACTCCAACCTCAGCACTCTGCCCTCTCTTTCTCACCAGTGACCCCAATGCCAGGAGCCAAAACCACTTTTGGAACCCCATCCAGTCCTCAAAGGGACCCCCAGCTCTCCCCATCCAGTCCTCAAAGGGACCCCCAGCTCTCCCCATCCTCTCCTCAAAGGACCCCCAGCTCTCCCCATCCTCTCCTCAAAGGGACCCCCAGCTCTCCCCATCCTGTCCCTCAGGGACCCCCAGCTCTCCCCATCCTTTCCTAAAAGGACCCCCAGCTCTCCCCATCCAGTCCTAAAAGGGACCCCCAGCTCTCCCCATCCTGTCCTCAAAGGGACCCCCAGCTCTCCCCATCCTGTCCCTCAGGGACCCCCAGCTCTCCCCATCCAGTCCTAAAAGGGACCCCCAGCTCTCCCCATCCTGTCCCTCAGGGACCCCCAGCTCTCCCCATCCAGTCCTCAAAGGGACCCCCAGCTCTCCCCATCCTCTCCTCAAAGGGACCCCCAGCTCTCCCCATCCTGTCCTCAAAGGGACCCCCAGCTCTCCCCATCCTGTCCCTCAGGGACCCCCAGCTCTCCCCATCCTGTCCCTCAGGGGACCCCCAGCTCTCCCCATCCTGTCCCTCAGGGACCCCCAGCTCTCCCCATCCTGTCCCTCAGGGGACCCCCAGCTCTCCCCATCCTGTCCCTCAGGGACCCCCAGCTCTCCCCATCCTGTCCCTCAGGGGACCCCCAGCTCTCCCCATCCTGTCCCTCAGGGGACCCCCAGCTCTCCCCATCCTGTCCCTCAGGGACCCCCAGCTCTCCCCATCCTGTCCTTCAGGGACCCCCAGCTCTCCCCATCCTGTCCCTCAGGGGACCCCCAGCTCTCCCCATCCTGTCCCTCAGGGACCCCCAGCTCTCCCCATCCTGTCCCTCAGGGGACCCCCAGCTCTCCCCATCCTGTCCTCAAAGGGACCCCCAGCTCTCCCCATCCTGTCCCTCAGGGGACCCCCAGCTCTCCCCATCCTGTCCCTCAGGGGACCCCCAGCTCTCCCCATCCTGTCCTTCAGGGACCCCCAGCTCTCCCCATCCTGTCCCTCAGGGACCCCCAGCTCTCCCCATCCTGTCCCTCAGGGGACCCCCAGCTCTCCCCATCCTGTCCTCAAAGGGACCCCCAGCTCTCCCCATCCTGTCCCTCAGGGGACCCCCAGCTCTCCCCATCCTGTCCCTCAGGGGACCCCCAGCTCTCCCCATCCTGTCCTTCAGGGACCCCCAGCTCTCCCCATCCTGTCCCTCAGGGGACCCCCAGCTCTCCCCATCCTGTCCTTCAGGGACCCCCAGCTCTCCCCATCCTGTCCCTCAGGGGACCCCCAGCTCTCCCCATCCTGTCCCTCAGGGGACCCCCAGCTCTCCCCATCCTGTCCCTCAGGGACCCCCAGCTCTCCCCATCCTGTCCTCAAAGGGACCCCCAGCTCTCCCCATCCTGTCCCTCAGGGACCCCCAGCTCTCCCCATCCTGTCCCTCAGGGGACCCCCAGCTCTCCCCATCCTGTCCCTCAGGGACCCCCAGCTCTCCCCATCCTGTCCTCAAAGGGACCCCCAGCTCTCCCCATCCTGTCCTTCAGGGACCCCCAGCTCTCCCCATCCTGTCCCTCAGGGGACCCCCAGCTCTCCCCATCCTGTCCCTCAGGGACCCCCAGCTCTCCCCATCCTGTCCCTCAGGGGACCCCCAGCTCTCCCCATTCCTGTCCCTCAGGGACCCCCAGCTCTCCCCATCCTGTCCTTCAGGGACCCCCAGCTCTCCCCATCCTGTCCCTCAGGGACCCCCCAGCTCGCCCCATCCTGTCCTCAGGGACCCCCAGCTCTCCCATCCTGTCCCTCAGGGGACCCCCAGCTCTCCCATCCTGTCCCTCAGGGGACCCCCAGCTCTCCCCATCCTGTCCCTCAGGGACCCCCCCAGCTCTCCCCATCCTGTCCCTCAGGGACCCCCAGCTCTCCCCATCCTGTCCCTCAGGGACCCCCAGCTCTCCCCATCCTGTCCTCAAAGGGACCCCCAGCTCTCCCCATCCTGTCCCTCAGGGACCCCCAGCTCTCCCCATCCTGTCCCTCAGGGGACCCCCAGCTCTCCCCATCCTGTCCCTCAGGGACCCCCAGCTCTCCCCATCCTGTCCTCAAGGACCCCCAGCTCTCCCATCCTGTCCCTCAGGACCCCCAGCATCTCCCCATCCCATCCCTCAGGGACCCCAGCTCTCCCCATCCTGTCCTCTCAAAGGGAACCCCCAGCTCTCCCCCATCCTGTCCCTCAGGGACCCCCAGCTCTCCCATCCTGTCCCTCAGGGGACCCCCAGCTCTCCCCATCCTGTCCCTCAGGGACCCCCAGCTCTCCCCATCCTGTCCTCAAAGGGACCCCCAGCTCTCCCCATCCTGTCCCTCAGGGACCCCCAGCTCTCCCCAGCTGTGCTTCAGCAGCCAAATGTGCCCTGGGCAGCTCTTCCTCCCGTTAATGAGGATGAGAATGGAGACCAAGACCCCAGAATCACAAAACCCCAGACTGGGTTGGGTTGGAGGGACCTGAAATCCCCCCCAGTGCCCCCCCCTGCCATGGTCAGGGACCCCTCCCCCAGCCCAGGGGTCTCCAAGCCCCATCCAACCTTCAACACTGCCAGGAATGGGGTTTTTTAGAGGAGCACTGAGCTCCCTTGGGAATTCTTTGGTTTGGTTACAGCCTTTGCAGGTTCTCTTCTCCCTGCCCCACACTGTCACCACACATCAGCCTCCTCTGGCCTTGGGAGAGCAGCAGAAAGTGGGTTTCAAACTGAAAATCTGGAGAAGATTTGGAAAGATTTCTGAAATTTGGAAAGATTTCTTTGCACCCCAGGGCAGGGCTGGAATCCCCATCATCCCTGGAGGATTTTCCAAGCCCTGGAGATGGATGTGGGGATGAGGGAGATGGGGTGGGGGTGGCCCTGGCTCAGTCTTGGTGATCTCCAGGGCTTTTCCCCTTTTTCTGATTGATGAGCTGAGGGTTTCCCTCTCCAGGGGAGGGATTGGGGTGGTTGGGAAGCACAGGGACAGAGGGCTGAGGTTCTGCTGCCTCCAGTTCCAGTTTCACCCCAGTTAAGCCCCAAGGTAAGTTTTTTTCTGTGCTGCTCTGGTTTCAGATGGCTTCAGGAAGGTTGTTCACATCGAGCAGGGGGGGTTGGTGAAGCCTGAGAAGGATGACACTGAATTCCAGCATCCCTACTTCATCCGAGGGCAGGAGCACCTCCTGGAGAACATCAAGAGGAAAGTGAACAGTGTAAGTTCCTCCCACACATCTCCCTCTGCATAAACACTTCCAGACCAGAGGGCTTGAAATTTTTTCAGATTAAAATCTCTCTTTTTGTTCATGGATTTATTTTTTTTTTTTATTTTTTTTACTCTTTTTTTCCTAAGACAGTTTCCAGCCTTAGGCTGGTTGGTGGCACTGCAGGTGCCCTCCCCTCTCTCTCCAGCAGAACCAACCCAGCCAAAAGTGTTTCCTGAGTGTGGGGAGAAGGGTGACTGCATTTTCCCCCTCATTTTTCTTTTCCTCACCAATCTGGGGGAGCTCAGCTCGGGGGAGCTCTGTGCACCCTCCCTGCAACCTGGGCTTGAACCCCTCCAGGGAGGGGGCAGCCACAGCTTCTCTGGGCAATCTGTTCCAGAGTCTCAGCACCCTCCTGCTGAAGAACTTCTTCCTAAGCTCCAGGCTCAGCCTCTTCTCCTTCAGTTGGAAACCATCTCCCCGTGTCCTGTCACTGGACACTCTGATGAAAAGTCCCTCTGCAGCCTTCCTGGAGGTTCCCTTCAGGGACTGGGGGGCAGCTCTAAGGTCCCCCTGGAGTCTTCTCTTCTCCAGGCTGAACAATCCCAGCTCCTCAGCCTCTCCTGGGAGCAGAGCTGCTCCATCCAGCCCCTGGATCATCTTTGTGGCCTCCTCTGGACTGGTTCCAACAGATCTCTGTCCTTCTGCTGCTGGGGACCCCAGAGCTGGGTGCAGTGTTCTTGGTGGGGTCTCAGAGGAGCAGAGCAGAGGGGGACAAGCACCTCTCTTGACCTTCTGGCCAGGCTCCTCTTGATGCCTCCCAGGTTAGGGTTGCCCTGAGCCCCAGGAGCACCCTGAGAGCTCCTCTTGAGCTTCTGCTCACCCAGCACCCCCAGACCCTTCTCTGGGGGCTGCTCTGCCCCCAGTGCTCCCACCACTCTTGGGGGTGAGCTGAGGGGGTGTTTTAGGGGGGGTTCCCCCCTCGGGATGACGTTGCCAGCTCAGGGCTGTGTCTGCAGCCTCCTGCTCCCCTGTTACCTGCTCAGGTCTCTTGCAGAGAGGCTCAGAGGGGCTCCAGCTGTGCCCCATTTCCCTCCAGCCCCCCCAGTAACTTCAGGCTGATGGTTGTGGGCTCCCCCCAAGCTTTGTCCTGAGCTGCAGAGGTGGTGGAGGCCAGGAGGGGGTTGGAGCTTTGGGGAAGTTTGGTGCTGGGAAGGGCTCGTCCTGGTGCTGCCATCGTGGCAGGGACCAGGAACCTCCTGGGGTTGTCCTGGGTCTGCTGGGTCAGTCCCTGAGGAACCAGGTTCTGGGATCTCTTGGGGATCTCCTGGGATCTGGCCTCAGAGGGACCTGGGTGGGCTGGAGAAGGTGGTGGCAAGGGGCATCTGGAGTGTCCAGGGGTGATCCAGGGGAGGTCCTGGAGCTGGGATGGAATAACCCCGTGGGATGGGATGGGCAGGGGACAACCTGGCAGCCACGAGTGTCCTGAGCAGCACCAACCCCATCTCTGGGGCCATCCGAACCTCCAGGCCCAGTCTGGGCTCCCCAGCCCAACCCTGAGAGACAGGAATGGGTCCAGTGGGGGACACCAGGATGGTTGGGATTGGGGCGTGGGACATGAGGAGGGTGCTGAGGGACACAGGTTGGTGGTGGCCTTGGCACTGCTGGGCTGGTGGCTGCTCTGCAGGGGGTTCTGGACAGTTTGGGTCCATGGGTGAGGTTCTGCAGGGGTTCTGGAGAGGAGGGATCCATGAGTGAGGTTCTACAGAGGGTTCTGGACAGGTTGGGTCCATGGGTAAGGTTCTGCAGGGGGTTCTGGACAAGAGGGATCCATGGGTGAGGTTCTGCAGGGGGTTCTGGACAGTTTGGGTCCATGGGTGAGGTTCTGCAGAGGGTTCTGGACAGGTTGGATCCATGGGGTGAGGTTCTGCAGGGGGTTCTGGATCAGGGGAGACCTCATCACTCTCTCCAACTCCCTGAAAGGAGGTTGGAGCCAGGGGGGGTTGGGCTGATATCAGTGGGACAAGAGGGCACAGACTAAAGAATTTTTTCCTAATATCCAACCTAAACCTCCCCTGGCAGAGCTTCAGCTCTGCCAGGGGAGGTTTAGGTTGGATATTAGGAAAGAATTCTTTGCAGAGAGGGTGCTCAGCCATTGGAATGGGCTGCCCAGGGAAGGGGTGGATTCTCCATCCCTGGAGATATTTCAAAAGAGCCTGGATGTGGCACTCAGTGCCATGGGCTGGGAACCACGGGGGGAGTGGAGCAAGGGTTGGACTTGATGAGCTCTGAGGTCCCTTCCAACCCAGCCCATTCTGTGGTTCTGTGATTCTATAAATCATAGAATTTATGGTGCTGGGAGTTGCCCTCTCCTGCTGCTCCCAAACAACCCAGATGCCACTCTCACTCAGCTCTGAAGCATCCCAAAGGTTTTCAGAGCAGGCAAAACCCCTTAGGAGGAGGTAAGGGAGATGTGGAGGAGACCCCAGAGCACAGGAGGGGGGCAGAAGGTGCTGCTGAGATGTGTCACCCCCCCTGTGCTGCTCTGCAGGTTGAGAGGCTCTGCCCTGGGACATGCTCTGGGTGTCATTTTTTTTTTTTTTCTCCTCAGGAAAACAGAACCTTCTGCTCACAATCTTGTGATAAATCTTCTGATGGGCCCTGGGGGTGCCCTACCCAGGGACAGGAGGTGCAGTTGCTGATCCTGATGGGTCCCTCCCAACTCAGCAGCTTCTGGGGTTCTCCTCAGCTGCCCTGACATTTGTAGTGGGAAGGAGGGAAGGAGGCAGATGGTTGGGATTTCCAGAGGGATCCAGTTCCCCTTTGCTGCCCTTTTTCTCCTGGATTTCCTTCCCAAATCAGCTCATGGCTCTCTCCTTTGCTTCCAGCTCTCTGCATCCAGCAGAAGCTTCTGGAAGTTTGCCAGAAGGAAGTTTTGTTTCCTGTCCTCTCTTCATCTCTTTGGCTGCAAAGTTTAGGTTTGAAAATTGCCATAAATCACAGAATCAGGGAATGCTCAGGGTGGGAAGGGCCTCTGGAGATGCTGGAGTCCAAGCCCTGGCACAGCAGGATCAGCCAGGGCAGCCCAGACAGGAACACATCCAGGGGGGGTTTGGAAGGCAGCAGAGAAGGAGAGGAACCTCATCTGGAGGTTGGGGGGGTTCAGGAGGGGTTTGGAAGGCAGCAGAGAAGGAGAGGAACCTCATCTGGAGGTTGGGGGGGTTCAGGAGGGGTTTGGAAGGCAGCAGAGAAGGAGAGGAACCTCATCTGGAGGTTGGGGGGGTTCAGGAGGGGTTTGGAAGGCAACAGAGAAGGAGAGGAACCTCATCTGGAGGTTGGGGGGGTTCAGGAGGGGTTTGGGAGGCAGCAGAGAAGGAGAGGAACCTCATCTGGAGGTTGGGGGGGGTTCAGGAGGGGTTTGGGAGGCAGCAGAGAAGGAGAGGAACCTCATCTGGAGGTTGGGGGGGTTCAGGAGGGATTTGGAAGGCAGCAGAGAAGGAGAGGAACCTCATCTGGAGGTTGGGGGGGTTCAGGAGGGGTTTGGGAGGCAGCAGAGAAGGAGAGGAACCTCATCTGGAGGTTGGGGGGGTTCAGGAGGGGTTTGGAAGGCTCCAGAGAAGGAGAGGAACCTCATCTGGAGGTTGGGGGGGTTCAGGAGGGGTTTGGGAGGCAGCAGAGAAGGAGAGGAACCTCATCTGGAGGTTGGGGGGGTGCAGGAGGGGTTTGGAAGGCACCAGAGAAGGAGACTCCACAACCTCTCTGGGCAGCCTGGGCCAGGGCTCCCTCAGCCTCACAGCAAAGAAGTTTCTCCTCACCTGGAGCTGGAACTTCCCATCTTCCAGCTTCAACCCATTCTTCCTTGGCCTGGGCACCACCCAAAAGAGACTGAGCCCTTCCTCTTGCCCCCCAGCCCTCAGCTACTGACAGACATTCAGCAGATCCCCTCTCAGCCTTCTCTTCTCCAGCCTCAACACCCCCAGGGCTCTCACTCTTTCTTCCCAGCAGAGATGCTCAAGGCCCTTCAGCACCCTCCCAGCTCTCCAGGGGACTCTCTCCAGTAGATCTCTGCCTCTCCTCAACTGGGGAGCCCCAAACTGGAGCCAGGATTCCAGCTCTGCTCTCCCCAGGGCAGAGCAGAGCAGAGGGGGAGCAGAACCTCCCTGGACCTGCTGGACACACTTTTCCTGATGCCCCCCAGGCCACCATTGGCCTCTTGGCCACCAGGGCACAGTGCTGACCCCTGGAGAACTTCTGCCCACCAGGACTCCAAGGGCTTTGTCTCCTCTCTGGAATTCTGAGGACACATCTTGCTGCTCCCTTGCCCACCTGAAGGTTTCTCTGCTTTCCCTTTCCCCTCAGCCCCATCCTTCTGATCCGAAAAGTGATTTATTTTTTTTTTTTCACCCAGACTGTGAGAGGATTTGATGTTTCCCATGAACAGAGAGCTCCCTTGGCAGGCTTTGCTCCTTTGTGGCCCAGTGGACGTTGTGGGGGGGGGATGGGATGGATTGTTGGAAGGTGTGGAAGGAGGAATCAGCTCTGAGCCCCCCTCTGTGTCCCCAGGTCTCCAGCATAAAGAACGAGGACATCAAGGTCCGTCAGGACAACGTCACCAAGCTGCTGACTGACATCCAGGTGATGAAAGGGAAGCAGGAGAGCATGGACTCCAAGCTGCTGGCCATGAAGCAGTATGTATGTGGGCTGGGTGGGCAGAACACCCAGGGGACTTTGCTCAGTGATTCCTCCCCTCAGCACCTGGGCTTGAAGAGCTGTGGCTGAGAGGAGGCTCCTTGCTTCTTCCTCTGCTCCCTCTCTCTGGGCTGCAGGGAGCAGGTTGGGCTTCAGGGGGTTCTCTGCTCCAGGTGAGGAAGGGGATGGGTGGTGGAGGAACCTTTGGGAGATGATTCAGAAGCCACTGAAGGGTTGGGGGCTCAGGCAGCAGAGCTCTGGAGGACAATTCTTGTGCAAGGTGTGGGTTGGAGGGGCTGGGAAGCCCCCAGGAGCATCCTTGATGCTTTACATCTCAACTCCCAGTCAAAGTGTGGTGCTGGCCTTTGCTCTTCTGGTTTTCTTTCCTCCCACAAAACTCTTCTGGGTCCTCAAGCCACTGGGGAGGACACCTCCTCTCCTTCTCTTCCAGTACTGTCTTTCCTCCTCTTCCTTCCAACCAGTTCAGTCCTAGAATCACAGAATCCTAGAATGGGCTGGGTTGGAAGGGACCTCAGAGCTCCTCAAGTCCAACCCTTGATCCACTCCCCCCGTGGTTCCCAGCCCATGGCACTGAGTGCCACATCCAGGCTCTTTTGAAATATCTCCAGGGATGGAGAATCCACCCCTTCCCTGGGCAGCCCATTCCAATGGCTGAGCACCCTCTCTGCAAAGAGTTTTTTCCTAATACCCAACCTAAACCTCCCCTGGCAGAGCTTCAGCTCTGCCAGGGGAGGTTTAGGTTGGATATTAGGAAGAAATTCTTTAGTCCATGCCCTCTTGTCCCACTGATATCCACCCAACCCCCCCTGGCTCCAACCTCCTTTCAGGGAGTTGGAGAGAGTGATGAGGTCTCCCCTGAGCCTCCTCTTCTCCAGCCTCAACACCCCCAGCTCCCTCAGCCTCTCCTCATAGGATCTGTGCTGGATCCCTTCACCAGCCCAGTTGCCTCCTTTGGACCTGCTCCAGCACCTCAATCTCCTTCCTGAGCTGAGGGGCCCAGAACTGGACACAGGACTCAAGCTGTGGCCTCACCAGGGCTGAGCCACTGGAGGTGGAATGGGGAATCCTGAGTCCCCCCCCCCCAGAGAAGAGCAGGACACCACTGCCCACCCTTACCTGATACTTCCCCATGCTGCTCCTACAGAGGAACGGAATGAACAGCCCCCAGCCCAGTCTGCAAGGGAGGCAGCAGGAGCCCAGTGCCCCCTGGGCTGGGGCTTGGATCCCCCCAAACCATTCCATGACCTGACTGCCCCCCCAGCACCAGGATCCAGCTAAAATCTGACCCTTGTGAGACTTGTGCTGGGATCCTCAGGTTGCCTTTCAGTTCAGAGGGTGATGGAAAGGGGGGGTGGGAGTGGCTGGTGCCACCCAGCACCCTCAGAAATCTGGAAGTTTTTGTATTTTCTTCATTATTTCTCACAAAGTGAATCATGGAATGGGTTGGGTCAGAAGGGACCTTGAAGATCATCTTAATCCAACCCCAACCCATGGTCAGGGACCCCTCCCCCAGCCCAGGGGGCTCCAAGCCCCATCCAACCTTCAGCACTGCCAGGGATGGGGCAGCCACAGCTTCTGGGGGCAACCTGGGCACCCAGGGGCTCAGCACCCTCACCCCAAACAATTTCTCCCTCCCTTCCTCCCTCCCTGCCCAAGATCTCCTCTCCATCTCCCCTCTCCCAGCTGCAAACCCTTCCCCCTGGGAGGCTCCCATCCCTCCAGGCCCTTGTCCCAAGTCCCTCCCCAGCTTTCCTGGAGCCCCTTCAGGACCTGGAAGCTGCTCCAAGGTCTCCCAGTTGGGGTCTCCAGGCTGTGTCCTGGCTGCTCCATCTCCTTGCTCCCTGGCCATGCCCTGCAGACCACTAGGTGGAGTGCTGGGAGCAGGGAAAGGAGCTCTCCAGGCAGCTGAGCTTCCCCCCTCCTTTCAGCCAGGGATTTATTGATTCACAGATAAAAATCTGATGCCCACACGTGGTCCCTCTCTGAGCTGTGCTCAGGCTCTGGTGCTGCCCCCACTGCCACAACAGCAAAGACCCAACTGGAGGGGCTGGGGGGGACTGGAGAGGGGACAGGGACAGGGGGAGGAAGTCCAGAGTGGGGTGGTTGGGGGGGAAGCACCCCACGGAGGTGCTGAGCAGGGCCTGGGGTGGGACATCCATCTGTAGGTTGTGAGAGCATAACAGAGCCATGGGATGGGGGGAAAGGGACCCCAAATCCCCCCCAGTGCCATGGGCAGGGACCCCTCCCCCTGCCCAGGGTGCTCCAAGCCCCATCCAACCTTCAACACTGCCAGGGATGGGGCAGCCACAGCTTCTGGGGGCACCCTGGGCACCCAGGGGCTCAGCACCCTCCTGCACCAGGACCTTTGTGTCATCTGCTGAGGCTTTGCACACCCAACCCCCTCCCTGTGTCACCATCTGTGCCAGGCAGGAGACCTTCCTGTGCCATCAGTGTCCTCCCAGCCACCCCTTGGTGACAGCCAGGTCAGGCTTTGCTCCCTGGGCACCACAAAAGGTCCCCACAGCACCAGCCCCATCTCTGCCACCACCAGTCCCACCAGCACAGCCACCAGTCCCACCAGCACAGCCACCAGTCCCACCACCAGCACCAGCACTGCCACCAGTCCCACCAGCACTGCCACCAGTCCCACCAGCACTGCCACCAGTCCCACCAGCACAGCCACCAGTCCCACCACCAGCACCAGCACTGCCACCAGTCCCACCAGCACTGCCACCAGTCCCACCAGCACTGCCACCAGTCCCACCAGCACAGCCACCAGTCCCAGCACCAGTACAGCCACCAGTCCCACCAGCACAGCCACCAGTCCCACCAGCACAGCCACCGGTCCCACCAGCACAGCCACCAGTCCCACCAGCACAGCCACCAGTCCCACCACCATCACCACCACCTCCACCAGAGCTGGTGCTTCTCGTTGCCACTTTGGTGGGGCTCGTGGCCACCCAGCCTTTAACCATGTTGGGTGCTGGGCTCTCTGCCCAGGGACCCAGGTGGTCACCCTGTTTCCAGTCGTGTTTCCAACCATCATGGCTGGAAAGGACCTTCAAGATCCATCAGGTCCAACCACAGCCCTACACCACCTGCACCTCTGAGAGGCAGGGAAAGCAGGGATGGTTCCACCTCTCCTCTACTGAGCTGCAGCCTGGGGCTGCTCCTGGAATCATGGAACCACAAAATCAGAGAATGATGGAATGGGTTGGGATGGAAGGGACCTGAAATCCCCCCCAGTGCCCCCCCTGCCATGGTCAGGGACCCCTCCCCCAGCCCAGGGGGCTCCAAGCCCCATCCAACCTTCAACACTGCCAGGGATGGGGCAGCCACAGCTTCTGGGGGCAACCTGGGCACCCAGGGGCTCAGCACCCTCACCCCAAAGGATTTCTCCCCCATCTCCAACCTCAATCTCCCCTCTCCCAGGACCATAACAAAGTTTCTTATCCCCCAAGCCACTCCAGTTTTCATCATCCTTTTTTCCTGCCTCAGAGTGTGCTTTGCAGGGGCTCCTCTGGCCCTGAGCTCACCAGGTGGAATTTGTATCAAGCTGCTTTGCTGGCAGAAAAGAAGTTTTATGGTCAGGACTTGTCTTCTGCTGGAGATCTTTGGAGCTTATTGAAAATGCAGCTGGGGAAGGAGAGGGAAAGCAGTTCTGGGGGGGGTTTTACTGGGTTGGATTGGACCTCCTCTTTGGCACACCCAATAGTAAGCCTGTAGTAAACACCATTTTATTGCCCAGCTGTGAGGAAACCTCCTCAGATCCCTGAGCTCCAACCCACCCCACCTCCCCTGCTCTGTCCTGGCAGGTGAACCACCCAGCCCCAGCCCAGGGCAAGCAAAATCAGCTCAGGCTGGGGCATCACACCCCTTCTTCTGCCTTCCCAGCAGCTCCTGGAGGAGTTTTCCTGAACGTGGGATCCCTGGAGCATGGAGGAATCTCCCCTGGTTCTGTTGGGTTCATCCGTGCTCTTAGTTTGATATTTTGGGGGCTTTTTTGTTGGTTTTTGGTGGGGTTTTTTTTTTTTTTTTGTGAGTTCTAGAGGGTTTTGGTTTTTTCTTTGCTTCCTCTGGAAAAACAGAAGTCCCTTGTCTTCTTCCAGGTGGTTTATGGGCCACTGGAGGCTTCTTATTCAAGTGAAAAAAAGGCAAACGAGCTACAGGTGGAACAAGTGTCTGCCCCATCCCAGAGCTTAGGGGAGGTTTTAGTGCTCTTTGTGTCCTTTGGAGGGAAGGCTCACGTTGCAGCAGGGTTTCTTTGCCCCTCTTAATAACCTCCTGGAGAAAGATATGCAAAAAAAAAAGAGCAAATCTTCTTAAATTTGGAAGAAAAGGAGGAGTTGCCTTTCACTCCTGGCACCGGGGTTGTAGCAGAGCTTCCATCTGCTCCCTGACTGCTCTGGGTTCTGCTCCCCCACTCTTCCCAGGTGCTTTTTTCTTTTTTATTTAACCCTCTGAAGATGTCTTTTTGTTGCTGGTTTGGTTTGTGGGGTTGTTTTGTTGGTTTTTTTCCCCCCTCTTTATCATGAAGTGAAATTTACTGGAGGATGTGAAGACAAAACCCTTCAGGCTGGGTGGGATAAATCACCCTGCAGCCTTGGGTTTGGGTTTTGTCCTCCAGACATCTTGTCCTGCAGCCTTGGGTTTGGGTTTTGTCCTCCAGACATCTTGTCCTGCAGCCTTGGGTTTGGGTTTTGTCCTTTAAACATCTTGTCCTGCCTCATCCCTGGCCTTCTGAGCCGTGGAGGGTCAGGGGTTGGTGCTGGCCCTGCAAGTGCCGGGGCAACGTTTGGACTCCATGATCCCAAAGCTCTTTTCCAACCTTCAGGATTCCATGATTCCAGGCCTAGTCTGGAATTATTCTTTGGGGCTCTCACCATCCACCTCCAGGCTGCCCAGGGAGGTGGTGGAGTCTCCATCCCTGGATGTGTTTTGGGGTTGCTCAGAGGTGGTGTTGGGGGATGTGGTTTAGGGGAGAACTTGGCAGAGCAGGGATGGGGTTGGACTCAAATCATCCCAAGAGGCTTTTCCAGCCTGAAGGATTCCAGGGTTCTATGATCCTGGCATTTCATGGACACCTCCAGGGTGTTGTTTGGTTGGCTGAAGGTTGTTTGGTTTTTCCAGAAGTGGAAAGGTGAGCAGCTGCTGCTGCAAAACTCCTCAGAGCTGGGGAACCAAGGCCTTGGGTGCAGGTTGTGGGGTTCCAGCAGGGAGGGGATATTGGTCCCCAGGGACAGGACAGGAGCTGAGTCTGTGCCCAGGTGGCCAAGGTGGCCACCAGCATCCTGGCTGGTGTCAGCACTGGGGTGGCCAGCAGGAGCAGGGCAGGGATTGTCCCCCCACACCTGGAGCCCTGGGGTCAGTTTTGGGTGAGAAAAGGGCCCTGGAGGGGCTGGGGGTGTCCAGAGAAGGGAATGGAGGTGGGGAAGGGCCTGGAGCAGAAGGAGAAGGGTCTGGAGAAGTTGTGAGGAGCAGCTGAGGGCCCTGGGGGTGTTGATCCTGGAGCAGAGGAGGCTGAGGGGAGACCTTGTGGCTCTCTGCAACCCCCTGAGAGGAGGTTGGAGCCAGGGGGGGTCGGGCTCTGCTCCCAAGGAACAAGGGATGGGCCAAGAGGAACTTTTGGCACAACTCAAGTGGTGCCAGGGGAGGTTTAGGTTGGAGCTGGGGAAGAATTTCTCCCTGGAAAGGGTTGTCAGGGCCTGGCCCAGGCTGCCCAGGGCAGGGCTGGAGTCCCCATCATCCCTGGAGGGGTTTCAGAGCAACCCCTGGGGATGTGGGGATGAGGGACATGGGGTGGGGATGGGGTCAGGGTTGGACTCCAGGATCTCCAAGCTCTTTTCCCACCCAAACAATCCAAGGATTTAGCAGTTTTGGTCCCAAGGGTTCCTCTTTTGGGAGGCAGGAGCTGCTGGTGGTGTCCATGCTGGCTTCTCCCCCCCCTTTCCCTGCTGCTCGGGGCAGGAAGGGGAAGGTTTGGGGGGTTCCACCTCTTCCTCGTGATTCATCGGCTCCGCTGGAGCCCTGGGGGAGCCCCGTGGATCCATGCACTTTAATTTCAAACAGATTGTTGAAAGCAGCCAGGGAGCCACCACGTCTGCACCTGCTTTTATGGCTTTCCCTCCAACCTTTGGTCCAGGGATTTCTCTTTTCTGGGGCTGAGGGAGCTTCCTCCCCCCCTCCTCTCTCCCGGCCCCGCGCGCTTTCACGAGGCCCCCGCCGCTCACAAAGGCTTAAAAAGTTTTTAAAGAGCTCCCTCCTGGCGACCATAAATCTGGAGGAGACTCGAGGCCTTGGCCTCCTGCAGCCCTCAGCCCTCTCCACCGGAATGACTTTTCCCTCTGCCAAACCCCATCCCCACTAAATCATCCTCAGACCCTTCCCCTCCCGCCCGCAGCTCTCTCCGTGGCTTTCGGGCCTTCCAAAAGCAACAAATCCATCCTGGCCTGACACCCCCTGAGGGGGGGGGAGCTGCACTTGGGACCTTTGCTGAAAACCTTGAAGCTCCTGGGCGTGGGGTTTAGGGGGAAGCTGAGCAGGAGCCAAACAGAGCCAGGGAGTGATGTCCAAGTTGAGCTGGAGCAGCCCCGGAGCAGGAGCCCTCCTGGCCCTGGGAGCTGTGCTCAAAACCTGCTGAAAGCCAGAGGGGAGGGGAGCAGCTCAGAGGCTGGGGAAGGGGTTTGCATCCTGCTCCTCAACTCAGCACCTCTGAGGGGGAAACTGCTTCATCCCAGGGCTCCATCCCCAGGATCTGCTCCAATCCTGGGAAAAACGAGGCCCAGGTTGTACAGCAAAGGTGTAAAACTCAGCATCAGGGAATGGGTTGGGTGGAAAGGGACCTGAAATCCCCCCCAGTGCCCCCCCTGCCATGGCCAGGGACCCCTCCCCCAGCCCAGGGGGCTCCAAGCCCCATCCAACCTTCAACACTGCCAGGGATGGGATGGGATGGGATGGGATGGGATGGGATGGGATGGGACAGGACAGCCACAACCTGGGCCAACAGGAGGCCAGCTCTGCTCCCAAGCTGGGGCACAAGGGGCTGAGGAGGAAGAATTCTCTTTAGGGAGGGGATTTCTAATGTAAAACTTGGGTTTTGAGAAGGATTGCAAGCAGAAAAGTCACCTTAAATCAGAGATCTATTGAATTCCAGGTTGAGAACCCTGTAGGGACCCTAAAGATCATCAAGATCCAACCCAACCCATGGTCAGGGACCCCTCCCCCAGCCCAGGGGGCTCCAAGCCCCATCCAACCTTCAACACTGCCAGGGATGGGGCAGCCACAGCTTCTGGGGGCAACCTGGGCACCCAGGGGCTCAGCACCCTCACCCCAAACAATTTCTCCCCCATCTCCAACCTCAATCTCCCCTTTCTCTCCAAGTTTTAACCCATTTCCCTTGTCCTCTCCCTACCCCCCCGTGTCCAAAGCCCTCCCCCAGCTTTCTTGTAGCCCCTTCAGATATTGGAAGGTTGCTCTGAGCTCACCTGGGAGCCTCCTCTTCTCCAGGCTGAACACCCCCAATCCCTCAGCCTGGCTTCCCAGGGAGCTGCTCAGCCCTCTGAGCATTTCAGTGCCTCCTCTGGACACCTCCCAGGAGCATCTCCTGGAATGATCTCCTGGGAACTTCTGGCCAGGTCTTTCCTGTGTTTTATGTGTGTCCCATTCCCCCAGCCTGGTTGGGAGCAGGGATGGGGTCTCCTACACCACCCTGGGGATTTCTCTGCCACCTTTTGAGCTCGTGCTGCAGGTGGTGGCACCCTCAGCATCTGAACTGAGTGTTAACTTCTGTTAGCCAGCACAACTTTGACCTCTGCAGAGCACCCAGCAGTGACCTGAGGGACTTCAGGGCCCTGTTTCATTCAGTGGACTGACCCCAGAGCAACCCCTGGAGGGGCTTCAGAGCCCTTGAGAGGGGGTGTGGGGGGACATGGGTTAAGCTCTGGACTTGGTAGGGTTGGGTTATAGGGGGTAGGGTTGGGTTATAGGGGGTAGAGTTGGGTTATAGGGGGTAGGGTTGGGTTATAGGGGGTAGGGATGGGTTATGGGGGGTAGAGTTGGGTTATGGGGGGTAGAGTTGGGTTATAGGGGGTAGGGTTGGGTTATGGGGGTAGGGTTGGGTTATAGGGGGTAGGGTTGGGTTCTGGGGTGCCATCCCCTCTCTCATCCTTCCCCAAACCATTCAGAACTCCAGGAAAATCCCATTCCTGCTCCTCTGGGAGGTTCAGTCACCCTGGGAAGCTTTGGTTTGGTTCTCAGCTTCTCCACCAGCAGAAACAGCAGAAACCCAAACCCCTTTACCCAAAAGAGTCTTCTGGAGGCAGCAGTGATCCATCTCCTGTCATCCAGCACCAGGGCTGAGCTGAAGGGGAATTCTGGGGCCTCTGGGGCCTCATCCCCTCTGCAGCTGAGCAGCTTTTTGCTCTTTGTGCACTGCAGGGAGTGGGGGCAGCTGGAAGGCATCTGCCTGTCCCACCTCCTCCTCCTCCTCCCTGCTCCTCTTCTGGTTGTTAATTGACTGTTTCCTAAAAAAAAAAAAGCAGGATGAGGATGAATTGGAGCACTGAGATCCTGGAGCCAGCTGAGTTTGGGTTCCCAGGTGGCTTGGGACCCCACTGGAAAGGACAGATCAGGGCTGGGCTTGGTCACTGCTCAAAAATCCAGATAAGGGAGCAAATCCAGCCAGGATGTGCTCGGGTTTGGGGTTGGGAAGGAGACAGCAGAGTCCTGGCAATGGGGTCTTGTTGAGGGGGGGCCTGGGGGGCTCTGCAGCACCCATGGGTGGAGCTGAAGGGGCTCAGGAGTGAGGGTTTGGGGTGCTCAGAGAACTCTCACTGAATCCCAGAGTGGTTTGGGGTGGAAGGGACCTTAAATCCCCCCCAGTGCCTCCCCTGCCATGGTCAGGGACCCCTCCCCCAGCCCAGGGGGCTCCAAGCCCCATCCAACCTTCAACACTGCCAGGGATGGGGCAGCCACAGCTTCTGGGGGCAACCTGGGCACCCAGGGGCTCAGCACCCTCACCCCAAACAATTTCTCCCTCCCTCCCTCCCTGCCCAAGATCTCCTCTCCATCTCCCCTCTCCCAGCTGCAAACCCTTCCCCCTGGGAGGCTCCCATCCCTCCAGGCCCTTGTCCCAAGTCCCTCCCCAGCTTTCCTGGAGCCCCTTCAGGACCTGGAAGCTGCTCCAAGGTCTCCCCATTGCAGCCTTCTCTTCTCCAGCCTCAACTCTCTCCAGAGCTGCTCCAGACCTCCCAGCAGCTCCCTGCCCCCCTTCTCCAGCACTTCCATCACCCCCTTTCCTGCTGCAATGATCCAAGGAAACCCTTTCCTCCCCCCCAGCCCCTCCAGAGCCCCCGTTCTGGGTCGTGCCTGAAGGGAGAACCTTCCCTGACCACCACTGGTCCCATCCTTGCTGGGGATGAGGAGCTGGAGGTGCTGGTGACCTGAGCTTGGGGAGGGGACTTAGTGGTTCAGGACTCCATCAGCTCAAAGGCCCTTCCCACCCAGGGTGGTTCTGTGACTCTCTGCCCCGCTGCTCTTCCTGGTCTAACTGGGACCAAACTGGAGAGACCCTGGGGTCAGTGGGTGGTAGAGTTGGGTTTTGGGTGATAGGGTTGGGTTATAGGGGGTAGAGTTGGGTTATGGGGGGTAGGGATGGGTTATAGGGGGTAGGGTTGGGTTATAGGGGGTAGGGTTGGGTTATGGGGGGTAGGGTTGGGTTATGGGGGGTTGGGATGGGTTATGGGGGGTAGAGTTGGGTTATAGGGGGTAGGGTTGGGTTATGGGGGGTAGGGATGGGTTATGGGGGGTTGGGATGGGTTCTGGGGGGTAGAGTTGGGTTATGGGGGGTAGGGATGGGTTATGGGGGGTAGGGATGGGTTATGGGGGGTTGGGTTGGGTTATGGGGGGTAGAGTTGGGTTATGGGGGGTAGGGATGGGTTATAGGGGGTAGGGTTGGGTTATGGGGGGTAGAGTTGGGTTATGGGGGGTAGGGATGGGTTATAGGGGGTAGGGTTGGGTTATGGGGGGTAGGGTTGGGTTATAGGGGGTAGGGTTGGGTTATGGGGGGTAGGGTTGGGTTATAGGGGGTAGAGTTGGGTTATGGGGGGTAGAGTTGGGTTATGGGGGGTAGGGATGGGTTATGGGGGGTAGGGATGGGTTATGGGGGGTAGAGTTGGGTTATGGGGGGTAGGGTTGGGTTATGGGGGGTAGGGTTGGGTTATGGGGGGTAGGGTTGGGTTATGGGGGGTAGAGTTGGGTTATGGGGGGTAGGGTTGGGTCAGTGGTTGGTAGGGTTGGGTTCTGGGTTCTGGTTGGATGGGATGATCTGGAGCCTTTTCCAAGCAGAACAATTCTGTGATGCTGTAACAGGGTTAGGGTTAGGGTTAGGGTTAGGGTTAGGGTTAGGGTTAGGGTCAGCCTAAGGGGCAGCCTGCAGGTGCCATCCCCTCTCTCATCCTTCCCCAAACCTTCCTGGTCTAACTGGGACCAAACTGGAGAGACCCTGGGGTGGGTTTGCTGCCAGCTGCAGCTTCTGCTGCTTCCAAGAGGAGGTGCAGGGAAACGGGGCTGCTGGGGCTGGGTAAGCAGGAAGCCTGATTTTAGGGGAAAAAAAAGAGCTAATTCCATATTTGCCAAGAGCCAGGAGGGAAGTGACCTCTGGAGGGGCTTCCAGGCCCTGGAGATGTGGTGCTGAGGTTAAACACTGGATTTGGACCTGGGTTCTGGTTGGTGCTGTCAGGTCCTGGTTGGACCCAATGATCCTGAAGGTCCTTTCCAACCCAGAAAAATCCTGTGCTTCTCTCTGTGCTCTGCAGCCCTTTTGTTGTTGTGGTTTCTGCACCTGCCCCTCTTCATTTTCCTCTGTTTTGTGCTCCCAGTGTTGAGTTTTCTTGGCTGGACTCTGACTCCTTCAGCCTTCTCCAGACTTTTATGACCTGGAAACTGGTCAGTGGTGACATCTTGGTATTTATGGGCTCCCCCTCCAAGGATTCCAATCAGGCTCCAGCTCCTCCTGGGGCTGGGAGCCAAAAAAACCTCCCCCTCCCGTGGCCTCCAGATCTCAGCTCCTGGGGGACCTGGGCTGGCTGGGATTCAACCCTCAGCTTCATCTCCAGGTTCCTTTGGTGCCTTCTGACCCCAGGAGCCTTGGGGTTCCTTTCCTCTCCAGTGCTGCTCTGGATGAGCTCCCTCCCTGCTGGAGGTGCTGGGGAGCTGGGTTTGGGTTGGAGCTTCCCAAGGAGCTCTGGAGTGCTCATCCTGAAACAGATCCCCACCAGCTGACCCCTTGCTGGTAAAACAGCTCAGACCAACTTTGCCCCTTCAGGGTCTCTCAGAAGGTTCTTGTGAGGGGGGTCCAGGACCTCTTGAGTTCTGGAGGCAGAACCAGAACCAGCTTTGGGCAGCAGGTTCGCTCCGTCTCTTTTGCACTTGCCTCTTGTGCCACCTTGTCCTGGTCTCCAGGTCTCATCTGCACTGATGGAACTTCTTGGAATATTCTAGGGGAATTTTTCACCATCTTTGGAGAGGTTTCCACCCATAGAGGGATCCCCACCCCTGGAGGGATCCCCCATTCCTGGAAGGATCCCCCACTCCTGGAGGGATCTCCCACCCCTGGAGGGATCCCCCATTCCTGGAAGGATCCCCCACTCCTGGAGGGATCTCCCATTCCTGGAGGGATTCTGGTTCTGTTTGGGTTCTCTCCTGGTTCCTTTCTGGTTCTATTTTGGTTCTTTTCTGCTTCCTTTCTGGTTCTGGTTTGGTTCTTTCCTGTTTCCTTTCTGGTTCTGGTTGGGTTCTCTCCTGGTTCCTTTCTGGTTCTGGTTTGGTTCTTTCCTGGTTCCTTTCTGGTTCTGGTTGGGTTCTTTTTTTGCTTCCTTTCTGGTTCTTTTCTGCTTCTCTCCTGGTTCCTTTCTGGTTCTGGTTTGGTTCTTTCCTGGTTCCTTTCTGGTTCTGGTTGGGTTCTCTCCTGGTTCCTTTCTGGTTCTATTTTGGTTCTTTTCTGCTTCCTTTCTGGTTCTGGTTTGGTTCTTTCCTGTTTCCTTTCTGGTTCTGGTTTGGTTCTTTCCTGTTTCCTTTCTGGTTCTGCTTGGGTTCTCTCCTGGTTCCTTTCTGGTTCTGGTTGGGTTCTCTCCTGGTTCCTTTCTGGTTCTGGTTTGGTTCTTTCCTGGTTCCTTTCTGGTTCTGGTTGGGTTCTTTTTTTACTTCCTTTCTGGTTCTTTTCTGCTTCTCTCCTGGTTCCTTTCTGGTTCTGGTTTGGTTCTTTTTCTGCTTCCTTTCTGGTTCTATTCTGCTTCTCTCCTGGTTCCTTTCTGGTTCTGGTTGGGTTCTCTCCTGGTTCCTTTCTGGTTCTGGTTTGGTTCTTTCCTGTTTCCTTTCTGGTTCTGCTTGGGTTCTCTCCTGGTTCCTTTCTGGTTCTGGTTGGGTTCTCTCCTGGTTCCTTTCTGGTTCTGGTTTAGTTCTTTTCTGGTTCCTTTCTGGTTCTATTTTGGTTCTCTCCTGGTTCCTTTCTGGTTCTGGTTTAGTTCTTTTCTGGTTCCGTTCTGGTTTAGTTCTTTTCTGGTTCCTTTCTGGTTCCTTCCTGGTTCTGGTTGGGTTCTTTCCTGTTTCCTTTCTGGTTCTATTCTGGTTCTCTCCTGGTTTCTGGTTCTGGTTCGGTTCTTTTCTGTTTCCTTTCTGGTTCTGGTTTGGTTCTCTCCTGGTTTCTTTCTGGTTCTGGTTCGGTTCTTTCCTGGTTCCTTTCTGGTTCTGTTTTGGTTCTCTCCTGGTTCCTTTCTGGTTCTGGTTTGGTTCTTTCTTGTTTCCTTTCTGGTTCTAGTTGGGTTCTCTCCTGTTTCCTTTCTGGTTCTGGTTGGGTTTTCTCCTGTTTCCTTTCTGGTTCTATTCTCGTTCTCTCCTGGTTCTGGTTCTGGTTCTGGTTAGGCTCTCTCCTGGTTCCTTTCTGGTTCTGGTTGGGTTCTCTCCTGGTTCTCCTCTAACACATTCATTTCTCTCCCCCTGGATACAACTTTTGAGGGCCACGAGTTCTGCCCTGGGGAACAAAATCCCCTTTTCAGTTCCAGGTCCCTGCCAGGTGACTCCCAGTCCTGCTTTTGAAAAGACTGAACAAATAATTGAATTTTTTTATTTTTTTTTTTTTGTCCCGTACTCTCCATAACTTTTAGAAGGTTTCTGCCCTCCCCCCTTTGATCTCCAAGCCTGATGATGGGGACTTGGGGGCAGGGGTTTGCCAGGGGGTTCCTCACAGGGATCCTTTGTTCTTCCCTTGGCTTCTCCAGGGGACTGAGTGATGAGGAAGGTTCAGGAGGGTTTTGCTTCAGGAATCAAAGGATTTTATAATGCCCCAAACTCCCTGCAAAATTACAGAGGCTCCTAAAAACCTTATTTATGGATTGATTGATTGATTTCTCTTCTATTTTTTTGGCAAGCCTGAGGACACAGCCCCTTGCTGTCTGGTGCTTGTTGTCTGCCTGATATTCAGGGCAAGATGAAGATGATGGCTTTCTCACTCTTAGTGGGACCAAAAAGTCTTTGTTCTTGTAAATAGGAGATAAAAAGCCCCAGAGGGTCACCCTAAGGAAGGGAAAAGCTGTTCCTGTGGTAGGACAGAGGCTGGAATCCTTGAATCATGGAACTCTTTAAAGCAGAGGAGGAAACTTTTAAAACAAGAGAGGAGCTGAAGTTTCTGACCCAAACTGAAACCACTCAGCTCTGTCCTGTGAAAGGAACACAAAATTTCATCTCATTGTGGAATCCTTTTGGGTTGGAAAAGAGCTTGGAGATCCTGGAGTCCAACTCTGACCCCATCCCCACCCCATGTCCCTCATCCCCACATCCCCAGGGGTTTCTCTGAAACCCCTCCAGGGATGATGGGGACTCCAGCCCTGCCCTGGGCAGCCTGGGCCAGGCCCTGACAACCCTTTCCAGGGAGAAATTCTTCCCCAGCTCCAACCTAAACCTCCCCTGGCACCACTTGAGTTGTGCCAAAAGTTCCTCTTGGCCCATCCCTTGTTCCTTGGGAGCAGAGCCCGACCCCCCCTGGCTCCAACCTCCTCTCAGGGGGTTGCAGAGAGCCAGAAGGTCTCCCCTCAGCCTCCTCTGCTCCAGGATCAACACCCCCAGGGCCCTCAGCTGCTCCTCACAACTTCTCCAGACCCTTCTCCTTCTGCTCCACACCCTTCCCCACCTCCATTCCCTTCTCTGGACACCCCCAGCCCCTCCAGGGCCTTCTGGTCCTGAGGAAAGACCCATGTTAAAAGCATCACAGAATGGTTTGGGTTGGGAGGGACCTTTAGGATCACCTCCTTCCAAGGACTCACTCGTGTTGGGCAGCTCAGACTTCCCTCGTAGCCTCAGCTCTTTGTGCTCTCCCCTCTTTTTGCTGCAAAGGAACCAAAAATGGTGTCTTTGTGCCTGGCTCCTCGGGCTGTGGCCTCAACCTTGGAGCCCTTGGACCTCCCTCTGCTCCACAGTGGAAGTGACTTGGCCTCAAAACCAAGCAGCTTCCTCCTGGCCTGGGATGTGCTACAGGACACGTTCTGAAAATCCCTTTTCCTGCTCCTGGCTCCTCAGTGTCTGCTGGGGGTTGGAGCAGTGGTGGGGTCAGGGGGTGGTGTTGGTGCTCATGGCACAGCAGATCCTCCCGTGGCATGGCCCTGCCTGGAGCTCTGCAGAGCTCATGGAGCCCCAGAGTGGTTTGGGGTGGAAGGGACCTGAAATCCCCCCCAGTGCCCCCCCTGCCATGGCCAGGGACCCCTCCCCCAGCCCAGGGGGCTCCAAGCCCCATCCAACCTTCAACACTGCCAGGGATGGGGCAGCCACAGCTTCTGGGGGCAACCTGGGCACTCAGGGGCTCAGCACCCTCACCCCAAACAATTTCTCCCTCCCTCCCTCCCTCCCTGCCCAAGATCTCCTCTCCATCTCCCCTCTCCCAGCTGCAAACCCTTCCCCCTGGGAGGCTCCCATCCCTCCAGGCCCTTGTCCCAAGTCCCTCCCCAGCTTTCCTGGAGCCCCTTCAGGACCTGGAAGCTGCTCCAAGGTCTCCCCATGGGATCCTTCTCTTCTCCAGCCTCAACACCCCCAACTCTCTCAGCCTGGCTCCAGAGCAGAGCTGCTCCAGCCCTCCCAGCAGCTCCAGGGCCTCCTCTGCACTGGCTCCAGCAGCTCCGTGTCCTTCTGCTGCTGGGGACCCCAGAGCTGGACACAGCTTTACCCCAGGGGGGGCTCCCCAGAGCAGAGGGGACAATCCCCTCCCTGGCCCTGCTGCTCACACTGCTGGGGGTTTGATGGCTCCTGGGCACCTTCTCCTCACCCCACAGCCCCAACACTCCCAACACCTCCTTCTCCTCAGGCCCTAAGCCCCATCAGGAGTTGGCACCTCAAATGTTTAAATCAGGAGCTTCACCATTCCCAGCAGGAATGGGTTTTCCAGCCGTGGCAGGGAAGGTCTGAGGGGGAATGCAGAGCTCTGGGGTGAGGACTGAAACCTTCCCCAGCTCCTGATCTTCCATCTCCAGTCCTGACCTTTGAGGAAGGACAGGATTTTATGTCCAGAATCCCCAGATCCCGGGGCAGAAATTCCTCCCTGTGAGGGTGGAGGGGCCCTGGCTGGGGAGGCTGTGGCTGCCCCATCCCTGGCAGTGCCCAGGCTGAGGTTGGATGGGGCTCTGAGCAGCCAGAGCTGTCCCTGCTCACACGGAGGCCTTGGGGATGGAATTTCAAGGTCCCTTCTGACCCAAACCCTTCTGTGAGTCTATGAAAGGAGGAAGAGGAGGGGATGGGAGGAAGCAGACAAGCCTTGCCCCTCCAGAGCCATCTCTGGGGGCTTGCTGAGCTCCAGGTGATGCCCTGGCACTTAATGGTCCTCAGTAGATTTGTTTTCCCTTTGTGTGACTTCTGTCCCGTGACTCCTGGGAGGGGGCAGGGGGAGGCTGCATCTTAATGATCTGCAGAACCCTGGCCCTTTGTCTGGGCTGGATCTGAGTCTGCCAGCTGCTGACTTCAGCTGATCCACCCCGAGCTGCAGAGCAGGAGGCAGAGGGAACAGTTGCTGCCTGTTTCACCTCCCCTTTTGTCTTCTGACTTCCCTGGCGTGGGACAGAACCTCTCATTCATCCCTCTGTCCATCCATCCTTCCTGATATCCTTCCTGCCATCCTTCCTGCCATCCTTCCTGCCATCCATCCATCCATCCATCCACCCCTCCTTCCTTCCTTCCTTCCATCCCTCCATCCATCCACCCCTCCTTCCTTCCTTCCTTCCTTCCATCCCTCCATCCCTCCCTCCATCCATCCATCCATCCATCCATCCATCCATCCATCCATCCCTCCCTCCCTCCCTCCATCCATCCCTCCATCTTTCCATCTTTCCATCCCTCCCTCCATCCTTCCTTCCATCCACTCACCCAACCACTGTGTCCCTGGCACCTTTCCCAGCAGCTCCTGGGTTTGGGTGTTGAGCTCTTTCAGGGCTTTCTGAGGAAATTGTTTGCTTGTTTTTTCTGTTTTTTCCACCCAAATCCATCCCACTGACTCATTTGTGCTGCTGGAGCAGCTCTGGAGCCAGGGGGAGAGAGTTGGGGGTGTTGAGGCTGGAGAAGAGAAGGATCCCATGGGGAGCCCTTGGAGCAGCTTCCAGGTCCTGAAGGGGCTCCAGGAAAGCTGGGGAGGGACTTGGGACAAGGGCCTGGAGGGATGGGAGCCTCCCAGGGGGAAGGGTTTGCAGCTGGGAGAGGGGAGATGGAGAGGAGATCTTGGGCAGGGAGGGAGGGAGGGAGAAATTGTTTGGGGTGAGGGTGCTGAGCCCCTGGGTGCCCAGGTTGCCCCCAGAAGCTGTGGCTGCCCCATCCCTGGCAGTGTTGAAGGTTGGATGGGGCTTGGAGCCCCCTGGGCTGGGGGAGGTGTGGATGAACTCCAGGGTAAGAAAAATCAGATTATTTTGGTTGGAAAAGAGAGACCTTGGAGATCATGGAGTCCAACCAAGACCCCAACCCTGCCCAGGCCACCCCCACCCCATGTCCCTCATCCCCACATCCCCAGGGGTTGCTCTGAAACCCCTCCAGGGATGATGGGGACTCCAGCCCTGCCCTGGGCAGCCTGGGCCAGGCCCTGACAACCCTTTCCAGGGAGAAATTCTTCCCCAGCTCCAACCTAAACCTCCCCTGGCACCACTTGAGTTGTGCCAAAAGTTCCTCTTGGCCCATCCCTTGTTCCTTGGGAGCAGAGCCCGACCCCCCCTGGCTCCAACCTCCTCTCAGGGGGTTGCAGAGAGCCACAAGGTCTCCCCTCAGCCTCCTCTGCTCCAGGATCAACACCCCCAGGGCCCTCAGCTGCTCCTCACAACTTCTCCAGACCCTTCTCCTTCTGCTCCACACCCTTCCCCACCTCCATTCCCTTCTCTGGACACCCCCAGCCCCTCCAGGGCCCTTTTCTCACCCAAAAGGAAGATTGAGAGATGTGAGGGAGAAATTGTTTGGGGTGAGGGTGCTGAGCCCCTGGGTGCCCAGGTTGCCCCCAGAAGCTGTGGCTGCCCCATCCCTGGCAGTGTTGAAGGTTGGATGGGGCTTGGAGCCCCCTGGGCTGGGGGAGGGGTCCCTGACCATGAGCTTTAAGGTCCCTCCAACCCAAATCTGATTTTAGTCACGTAATTACCCCATTTTTGGAGCATTAATGTCCTCAGGGACAGGGGCTTGGGGGGGTTCTCACAATCCACCCCACTTCCCTCTCCCTTCAGCTCCGTGCTGGATCCATTGCTCAGTTTCACAACAAAGGTTGGGAAATTTCATCCTCTCTGGAATTTGGGTGAGTCCGTGGCATTTGCCACTCTCAGCTCCACTCCAGACCTGTGACTTGGTTCCAAAAATTTAGATTTTTGCCCGTTCACGTGGGGGTTTTTCCCCCAGATGAGTACAAATGGAACACTTTGGATCTTGATTGGTTCTCTTGATTAAAATCCCCTTTTATTTTCTCCGTGCTCCTGTCTGAAGCACTGGAGCATCAGGAAGGTGCTAAATAAACCTATACAAATGTAAATAAAGGGAAATAAACCAAAATAAAGCCAAATAAACTCTGGAGAAGCTTGAGGCAAAAAATATTACAGGGCAGGAGAAAGCTCCAGTGTGAACTCAGGGGGCACCAAACGTGTCCATGCGCTGCGTTGAAAATAATTTCTTTTTAGCTTTAACCTCTCAAGTTCAAACACCCAAAGCAGGAGATTAAAAAAACAGCTTGAATTAAGGTGTTTTTATTTTTATTATCCTTGTTTTTTTGGCTGGCAGGCTTCTTCCTGAAACTGGAGCTGATGGAGGGAGAGGAGGCGACTCTCTGGGCGGGAGTCACCTTCTTCCTAAAGCTGGAAAAAATTGCCCGAGTAGAAGCACGGCCCAGATGGGGAGGGATTGGGGGTTTAATTTGCAAGAACACGGGATAAAAAGGAGGAAAAAAAAAAAAAGTAATTTATTTATGAAAAGAAATAGGTTGTTGGCTGGGAAGTCAAGCGCGGCGTCCACCCGGAGCCGGCTGAAAGGCGAGCGGGGAGAAATTTTTG
Organism: Heliangelus exortis; assembly: GCF_036169615.1. Lineage (NCBI taxonomy): Eukaryota > Metazoa > Chordata > Aves > Apodiformes > Trochilidae > Heliangelus > Heliangelus exortis. Next base: position 150,914,143 of record NC_092423.1, on the reverse strand, counting down.
CTGAGTGGGTCGTGGGTAATTAAAGCTCTTTGGAGAAAAAGATATTAAAAAAAAAAAAAAAAAAAAAAAAAGCAAGCAGCAGTCTGGAGGTTTCTCCTGAGGACCCTGGTAGAGGCAGGGTGATAAATGAGCCTCTCTGCTGGCTCCAGGAGATAACAAATGGCATTCTCCTGCCTGGCAGAAACGCGCCCCAGGGCTGAGCCCCGGGGCCAGCAGGACAGCTCTGCTCCCAAGCTGGGGCTTCAGGGGGCTGGAGAGGGGAAAATTATCTGTAGGGGGGGATTTCTGATGTAAAACGTGGGGGTTCAGGGAGATTTTAAACAGAAAAGTCACATTTAGAGCAGAGAATTAGTATATTCCCAGGCTGGGTTAAGTCGAAGGGGACCTAAAAGTCATCTGGATCCAACCCAGCCATGGGCAGGGACATCTCCCCCTGCCCCTTCCAACCTTCAGCACTGCCAGGGGTGGGATGGGGTGGGATGGGATGGGATGGGGTGGGATGGGGTGGGATGGGATGGGATGGAATGGGATGGGATGGGATGGGATGGGACAGCCACAACCTGGGCCAACAGGAGGCCAGTTCTGCTCCCAAGCTGGGGCACAAGGGGGCTGGGGAGGAAGAATTCTCTTTAGGGAGGGGATTTCTAATGTAAAACTTGGGTTTTGAGAAAGATTGCAAGCAGAAAAGTCACCTTAAATCAGAGATCTATTGAATTCCAGGTTGAGAACCCTGTAGGGACCCTAAAGATCATCAAGATCCAACCCAACCCATGGCCAGGGACCCCTCCCGCAGCCCAGGGGGCTCCAAGCCCCATCCAACCTTCAGCACTGCCAGGGATGGGGCAGCCACAGCCTCTCTGGGCAACCTCTGCCAGGGTCCCACCACCCTCAGAATGAAGAATTTCTTCCTGAGATGGGGGTTTCTAAACATTAAATGTGGGAGGGGTCCCTGCTCGTGCCTTGGGTTGGATCATGGTGCCCTCCAAGGTCCCCCCAACCCCAACCACTCTGGGATTCCGTGTTTCTGCCCGCAGAGCCCCTGCTTCCCCCATCTTCCCCAGGCTGCCATACCATGGGATCAGGGAATATTTTGAGGTTGGAAGGGACCTTAAGGATCATCTCATTCCAGCCCCCCCGGATGGAGCAGCGTTGGGTACCAGGGACAAGCAGCTCTTGGCTCGGCGGCCGCTCCCACGCGCTGCGGGGAGAAGAGAGCTCCCTTGTCTTCTGCTTCCCTCTCCCTTCTCCCCCAGCCACAAACCTTTTGTGTTGGGTTTTTTTTTTTTGTTGTTGTTCTGGAGCTGCTGGACCTCATCCCCAGCTTCCCCGGGGTCCCCACGGCTCCGGGGGGGTGGGGGACACTGAGCAGCAGGTGCGGAGCGGGGTCCGCTCGGTGCCCCCAAAACCACCATAAAAACCACTTCAAAGATCTTTCCATCATCCCTCGGATGGAACGTTTGGAGAAAGCCCCCTTGTAAACCCCCTCTAATTGCCTCGTAAAGCAAAATGCTTTTTTTATTATTATTGTTTTGATGGGGTGTGGGGTTTTGGGTTTTTTTTTTTTTTCCTCGGCTGCTCTGGGATCAGTTTAACCCTTCGGGGTGTCCAGCTGCTTCTCTGCTTCTCTCTCCTGCCTCCTAATGACCAGTTAACCACCTTCTTTCTTTCTTCTCCTTTCATGAGGCATCTCTGGCTCAGAGCCCACCAGACCTCCACCTCCTCACCCCCTCCATCCCGGGGGGCTCTGGGGGGTGGGGGTGTGGGTGGGATTTGGGCAGCGGCTCTTCCCTTCCCAACCATCGGGGCTTGGCAGCCTCTTTCCAGCCCCCTCTCTGTCCCTGGGGTCAGTGGAAGAGCTGCCTTCAGATGCTCCCTGCCCAGGGAACCTTTGGCTGATTTACAACAATTCCCCCCAAAAATCCCCACCGGGACCCGGAGCAGCAAATCCTCCGACCGCGTAATTGGCAGGGATGGAGCAGCTGAGATGGAGGCACCTGGAGCCTTTTCCACCCCCCCACCCAGGGCCACCACCTCCCCCCAGCCCTGGGACATCTCCCTGGGCCTGGAGGACAACCCTGGGGTTGGTGCTGAAAGATCCAACTGAGGTTGGAGCAAAGTGGGGGTCGGGCTCTGCTCCCAAGGAACAAGGGATGGGCCAAGAGGAACTTTTGGCACAACTCAAGTGGTGCCAGGGGAGGTTTAGGTTGGAGCTGGGGAAGAATTTCTCCCTGGAAAGGGTTGTCAGGGCCTGGCCCAGGCTGCCCAGGGCAGGGCTGGAGTCCCCATCATCCCTGGAGGGGTTTCAGAGCAACCCCTGGGGATGTGGGGATGAGGGACATGGGGGGGGGGGGTGGCCTGGGCAGTGTTGGGTTCATGGTTGGACTGGGTGATTTTAAAGGTGTTTTCCAACCCAAACCATTCCATGATTTGATGAAACTCAGCCCCTTGGATGGTTTTCCCCTCCCTGGTGGAAACACCTCCATGGTTTGGATGCCCACAGAGCCAGGGTTGGGAAGCATGGAGTGGTTTTGTGTGAGGTTCCCTCTTTGTCCTTTTTTCCCTCTTCCCTTTGCTCTCCCCAAGACTCTTCTTGTATCAATTGTATCCAATTGTATATCCACTGGGGGCTCTGTTTTGGGGACACTCCATCCCCATCCCATCCCCATACCAATCCCCATCCCCATCCCCATCCCCATCCCATTCCCATCCCATCCCATCCCCATCCCATCCCATCCCATTCCCATCCCCATTCCCATCCCCATTCCCATCCCCATCCCCATCCCATCCCCATCCCCATCCCCATCCCCATCCCATCCCCATCCCCATTCCATCCCCATCCCCATCCCATCCCATTCCATCCCCATCCCCATCCCATTCCCATCCCCATTCCCAACCCCATCCTTATCCTTCTCCAGGAGAACCCATCACCCAGAGTCCCTGGATTGTCACCACCAGTTCAAACCCCTCCTGAATTTAAACCTGGAAAGGGCTGAGTAGCTTGAGCCCTAAAGATCCCAGAAATGGGGGGGTTGAGTCCCCAAAAAAGGCTTGAGGTGGCTTTTTTTTTTTTTTTTTTTTTTTCCATCAGGCCCTGGCACTGGGGTTGTCCCAGTGCTCTGCTCACACCAAGGTGGAGCTGAAACCACCCGGAGCTCCTGGGATCCCTCAGAGACCCAAACCCAGGGGCTTTCTCACCAACTTCTCCAACGTTTTGTTGGCATCCTGCAGAACACACACACCCCTCAGCCTTGCCCTTTTCAAAAAAAAGCCAAAAAGCAGAATTCCTCCCCAGAAAAACCCTTCCCTGTTGGGTAGAGCTGGGGAACCAGAGCTGCAGGAGAAGACCCGAAGGGGTCGGCACCGCTGAGCTCCATCCCGGCTCCCTCCTCCTCCTCCTCCTCCTCCTCCTCCTCCTCCTCGTTCCCCCTCCTTTTGTCCCTGGAGAAGCTGATTTATAACCAATTCCTCCTGCACCTGGGGCAGATGAAGGCAGCAGAGCTGGGTCCTGGGGGGCTTCTCCGTGGTGAATCTCAGGAGCAGATGTCAGCTGCTCCCCTCCCTCCTCCGCCGCCGCCGGCAGAGAATGATTTGGGGAGGAAAAAAAAAAAAAAATAAAGCACCAAAATATCAACCCCTTAATGAAGGCAATTTCAGCCCCAGCCCCAGGAGGCTGGAAATGAGATGGGGTCTGGAGATGGCAACAAATCCCCTGCTGGGCTTTGGCAGCTTTGGTCCTTTATTTGCTGCCGTTTGGGTTTGGGTTTTTTCTGTGTGGGTTTTGGGTTTTTTTTTTTTGTCTCAAAAAGGTTTTTTGGTGTTTTCTTGCAGTGAGAACGAGGCCCTGTGGAGGGAAGTGGCCAGCTTGAGGCAGAAGCACACTCAGCAGCAGAAAGTTGTCAATAAGGTAAAGGCCACACTGCCAGGACTGGGGCTTTCTGGTGGCCCTGGGTACAGGGGGGGTGGGCAGGGGGTGCAGGGGGGGCTTTGCTTGGGGTGCAGACTCAGTTGGATGGGATTTCTTCCTGAAAATCATCACATCCCACACTGAATCAGAAGGGGCCTTAAAGATCATCTTAGTCCAACCCCAACCCATGGTCAGGGACCCCTCCCCCAGCCCAGGGGGCTCCAAGCCCCATCCAACCTTCAACACTGCCAGGGATGGGGCAGCCACAGCTTCTGGGGGCAACCTGGGCACCCAGGGGCTCAGCACCCTCACCCCAAACAATTTCTCCCTCCCTCCCTCCCTGCCCAAGATCTCCTCTCCATCTCCCCTCTCCCAGCTGCAAACCCTTCCCCCTGGGAGGCTCCCATCCCTCCAGGCCCTTGTCCCAAGTCCCTCCCCAGCTTTCCTGGAGCCCCTTCAGGACCTGGAAGCTGCTCCAAGGTCTCCCCATGGGATCCTTCTCTTCTCCAGCCTCAACACCCCCAACTCTCTCAGCCTGGCTCCAGAGCAGAGCTGCTCCAGCCCTCCCAGCAGCTCCAGGGCCTCCTCTGCACTGGCTCCAGCAGCTCCGTGTCCTTCTGCTGATGGGGACCCCAGAGCTGGACACAGCTTTACCCCAGGGGGGGCTCCCCAGAGCAGAGGGGACAATCCCCTCCCTGGCCCTGCTGCTCACACTGCTGGGGGTTTGATGGCTCCTGGGCACCTTCTCCTCACCCAGCACCCCCAGGTCCCTCTCCTCAGGGATTATCTCCCCTCATTCTCCTGGATTCCTCACCCAGCACCCCCAGGTCCCTCTCCTCAGGGATCCTTTCACCCATTCCTCTCCCAGCAGCAGATCCTCCCTCAGCCCAGCAGAGCCCAGGGCAGTGCAGGCACCCTGAGCCTCAATCTCAGCACCAGGAGGAATTTTCCTGTAGTGAAGAAGACGTTTAGGTTGGAGCTGGGGAAGAATTTCTCCCTGGAAAGGGTTGTCAGGGCCTGGCCCAGGCTGCCCAGGGCAGGGCTGGAGTCCCCATCATCCCTGGGGGGGTTTCAGAGCAACCCCTGGGGATGTGGGGATGAGGGACATGGGGTGGGGATGGGGTCAGGGTTGGTTTGGATCCTCTTCAACCTCTTCTCCAACCCAGTTGGTTCAGTGGTTCCACAGCAGCTTTCTCCTCCTTCTCTCCTCACAGCTTATCCAGTTTTTGATTTCACTGGTGCAATCCAACCGTATTCTTGGGGTGAAGAGGAAGATGTAAGTCTGCATTTCTCCATCCAGATAACGATTCCCTGTCTGAGAGAATAAAGAGAGGATCAGCAGAGTGGGTCCCCCAGGTCTCTGTCTCCTGTAGCAGCCTTGCCAGAGGGGTAGGACTGGGCAGTGGGCACTGGGATCGTGTCACAGCCTTCAAGAACTTCTCCAGCCAACACCACCCGACCCTGCC
>NC_092423.1:150883773-150903773 GCF_036169615.1 Heliangelus exortis | reverse complement strand
CTTCACATGGATTTGGGGCTCTTCCCATGGGTTTGGGGCTCTTCCCATGGGTTCTGGGCTCTTCCCATGGGCTTGGGGCTCTTCCCATGGGTTCGGGGCTCTTCCCAAGGGTTCTGGGCTCTTCCCATGGGTTCTGGGCTCTTCCCATGGGTTTTGGGCTCTTCCCATGGGTTCTGGGCTCTTCCCATGGGTTTTGGGCTCTTCCCAAGGGTTCTGGGCTCTTCCCATGGGTTTGGGCCTCTTCCCATGGGTTCTGGGCTCTTCCCATGGATTTGGGGCTCTTCCCATGGGCTTGGGGCTCTTCCCATGGGTTCGGGGCTCTTCCCATGGGCTCTTCCCATGGGTTTGGGGCTCTTCCCATGGGTTCTGGGCTCTTCCCATGGGTTTTGGGCTCTTCCCATGGGTTTGGGGCTCTTCCCATGGGTTTTGGGCTCTTCCCATGGGTTTTGGGCTCTTCCCATGGGTTCGGGGCTCTTCCCATGGGTTTTGGGCTCTTCCCATGGGTTCGGGGCTCTTTCCATGGGTTCGGGGCTCTTCCCATGGGTTTGGGGCTCTTCCCATGGATGTTCTGGGCTCTTCTCATGGGTTTTGGGCTCTTCCCATGGGTTTGGGGCTCTTCCCATGGGTTCTGGGCTCTTCCCATGGGTTTTGGGCTCTTCCCATGGGTTTTGGGCTCTTCCCAAGTGTCTCCTCCCCCTCCACCTCCCCTCAATGAGGGCCCTGGGTGACACTGCCACATCCTCAGTGCTTCCCAGCAGTGCTCTGCCTGTCATTCCAGGCCTCTTCCCCAGCCTACAGTGGCTCCAACCTCTATTCCCCCGACTCTTCGGCCAACTCTGGTCCCATCATCTCCGACGTCACCGAGCTGGCCCAGTCCAGCCCTTCAGCATCTCCCAGTGGCAGCCTGGAGGAGAGGTGGGTGATGCTGAACATCTCTGCTCCTCCTGGTCCTGGGGAGGACACGGAGTTTGGCATCAGTTGGGTGGGGGCTGCACGGGGGAGCGGGGGCTCTGCAGGGAGATTTTTGGGGACTGGAGGGATGGGACGAGGCCGACAGCAGGAGCCAAGTGCCAGGTCCTGCCCCAGAGAAAAAATCTGCTGAGAAATGAGTGAGGGAGCTGGGAGGGTTTGGTGTGAGGAAGAGGAGGCTGAGGGGAGACCTCAGGGCTCTGTCAGCACCTGGGAGGCCACTGGGGAGGGGTTGGTGCTGGGCTCTGCTCACAGGGAATGGGGATGGAAAAGAGGGAATGGGCTCAAACTGCACCAGGGGAGGGTCAGGCTGGACATCAGGACCAGATTATTCACAGGAAGGGTGTTCAGAGCCTGGAAAAGGCTGCCCAGGGAGGTGGTGGAGTCTCCATCCCTGGATGTGTTTTGGGGTTGCTCAGAGGTGGTGTTGGGGGATGTGGTTGGAGGGGTGGGGATGGGGTTGGACTCAAATCATCCCAAGGGGCTTTTCCAACCCGAAAGTTTCTGTGATTCTGTGGAATCAGAAAATTGGACATTCTCTCTGTTGGGAGAAGGAGTTTCCCCACCAGGGGAGTGGCCAAACACCACTGGAACATTTCCCTTCTGGGGAGGATTCCCCGTGGGTGACAGCTGGAAAAGAGAGGGGTTGTTTCCTCTTGTCCCATCCTTGGGAGAAGAGGCAAAGAATCCTCCTGGTTGGAAAATACCTTGAAGATCATCAAGTCCAACCATAACCTGACTCTGCCAACCCTCAACCCAACTCCACCAACCCTACCAAGGACACCCCCATGTCCCTCATCCCCACATCCCCAGGGGTTGCTCTGAAACCCCTCCAGGGATGATGGGGACTCCAGCCCTGCCCTGGGCAGCCTGGGCCAGGCCCTGACAACCCTTTCCAGGGAGAAATTCTTCCCCAGCTCCAACCTAAACCTCCCCTGGCACCACTTGAGTTGTGCCAAAAGTTCCTCTTGGCCCATCCCTTGTTCCTTGGGAGCAGAGCCCGACCCCCCCTGGCTCCAACCTCCTCTCAGGGGGTTGCAGAGAGCCACAAGGTCTCCCCTCAGCCTCCTCTGCTCCAGGATCAGCACCCCCAGGGCCCTCAGCTGCTCCTCACAACTTCTCCAGACCCTTCTCCTTCTGCTCCAGGCCCTTCCCCACCTCCATTCCCTTCTCTGGACACCCCCAGCCCCTCCAGGGCCTCCTTGCAGCAGGGCTGGAGTCCCCATCATCCCTGGAGGGGTTTCAGAGCCTGGGGATGTGGTGCTGAGGGACAGGGGGTGGGGGTGGCCTGGGCAGTGCTGGGGGAAGGGTTGGACTGATGATCCTCCAACTCTTTTCTGACCCAAATGGTTCCCTGAAGCTCTGCTGGGAGCCCTGGGGAAAGGAAGGCTCTGGTAGAAGCCACAGCTCTGCCCTGGGCTGGTGGTGAGGAAATATTCCTGGCAGGGTCAGAGGGATGGGGGCTCCATTCCCTTCTCTGGACACCCCCAGCCCCTCCAGGGCCCTTTTCTCACCCAAACCTCACCCCAATCCCCACTTCTCCAAACGCAACCGATCCCACTTCGTTTTTTCACTCATTTTTTTTTCCTTTCTCTTTTCCTCCCCTCCCTCAGGAGCAGCCCCGTGGTCCGTATCAAAGAAGAACCCCCCAGCCCCACCCGCAGCCCCCAGGTAGAGGAGGCCAACCCCAGGAACCCTCCCACTGGAGAAACTCCTCTGTCCCCCTCCACCTTCATTGACTCCATCCTGCAGGAGAACGAACCCGGCACCGCCACGGCCGCCGCTGCCGACAGCTCCACGCAGCCCCACACCCCCCAAAAGTGCCTCAGTGTCGCCTGCCTGGACAAGTGAGTGGCACCCAGGGCTGGCAGGGGTGGGCACCCACCACCCATCCCACTCAGATCCACCTCGGAGCTTGGGCAGCTCCCACCCGACCTCCCACAGCACCCACGGAGGGCGCTGGGCTGAGCAGAACACCCGTGGCCTGGGTCCTCATCCAGTCCCAGGTGGGATGGGATGGGGTGGAAGGGACCTCAAAGATGATGCAGTCCATGGGCAGGGACCCCTCCCCCAGCCCAGGGGGCTCCAAGCCCCATCCAACCTTCAACACTGCCAGGGATGGGGCAGCCACAGCTTCTGGGGGCAACCTGGGCACCCAGGGGCTCAGCACCCTCACCCCAAACAATTTCTCCCTCCCTCCCTCCCCAAGAAACAGAATCCTGGAATGGTTTGGGTTGGAAGAGAACTGAAAGCTCAGCTCATTCCAACCCCCCTGCCATGGGCAGGGACACCTCCCTCCCAGATTGCTCCAACCCCATCCAACCTGGCTTTGAACACTGCCAGGGATGGGGCAGAGACTCTTTTCCTGGGCAGCCTGGTTCTAAAGCTCAGCACCCTCACCCCAAACAATTTCTCCCTCCCTCCCTGCCCAAGATCTCCTCTCCATCTCCCCTCTCCCAGCTGCAAACCCTTCCCCCTGGGAGGCTCCCATCCCTCCAGGCCCTTGTCCCAAGTCCCTCCCCAGCTTTCCTGGAGCCCCCTCAGGCACTGGAAGCTGCTCCAAGGTGTGTGCTCTGATGTCCTTTGTCCCCACACAGTGCTCACAGATGGACCTCCAAGGGTTGGGGGGAAAAACTGGGAAGCTCCATTTTGAGCTGCCAAGAACTTTTCCCTCGGTCTTATTGAGGTCTTGGCCACGTTTCCTTTTCCTGATGTTGTGGGAAGATGGGGGCATCAGAATTAAGGACTTCTGAGTGCCAGGATGGGCTTCATGTCCTTGAAGTGTGGAATTGTGGAGTCATTTCGGTTGGAAAAGCCCTTGGAGAACACCCAATCCCACTCTTCCCCCCCATGTCCCTCATCCCCACATCCCCAGGGTCTGAAACCCCCCCAGGGATGATGGGGACTCCAGCCCTGCCCTGGGCAGCCTGGGCCAGGCCCTGACAACCCTTTCCAGGGAGAAATTCTTCCCCAGCTCCAACCTAAACCTCCCCTGGATTTACACCAGGTTCCCCATCCCTGGAAGTGCTCCCAGTTGGATGAGGTGTGGAGCTGATGTAGTTGAAGCTGTCCCTGTTGGCAGCTCAGAGTTTGGGCTCAGTGACTTCAGGGGTTCCCCCAAACCCTCCTCATCCTCCGTTCCCCGTGGGCAGCACTGGGGCTGCTCCAGCTCCTCAGAGCCTGGGGTTAAAATTCCTCAGGGTTTGCTCCTGGTATCAAGGTGCAGGTAACAAGGGAGGTGTTTGCTGACTTCTGAGAGCTTCTCAGATGTTCCCAAACTCCTGGCAGGCTGCCAGGAAGCCTCAGCCAGACCCGGTTGTCATCACCTTGGGTCCTTCTCCGGGGTTTTATTGGAGATGGAGCAGCCCGGAGGGAGGGGGAGGTGACCCCTTCCTGAGCCACCCCCGGGGCTGGGCTCTCACCCACAACATCTCCTTTGTCCTGAGGAGCTTCTTGTGAGCTGAGAATGACCCCGGGGGGACTCTTGGCAGCTGCTGACAGCACCGAGATCCAATCCAAAGGGAAGGTTGGCATGGAGACCCCAATGCCACCCATCACCCACCCAAGGACCCTCCTGAGCTGCCTTACAGGAGACAAAACCAGAGTTTCCCCCTCTGTGGGGCCCTGGTGAGGCCCCATTTCCACTGCTGGATCACTTTTGGGTCAGAGAAGGAGTCCCCATCATCCCTGCAGGGGTTCCAGAGCCTGGGGATGTGGGGATGAGGGACATGGGGTCAGGGTTGGACTCCAGGATCTCCAAGCTCTTTCCCAACCCATCCCCTGGTGCCATGAGTGACACCCCCAGGATTAACACAACTCCCCCACCCCTGGGGCAGGAGGTGTCTGGCTGGAGGCAGAGTTGGGTGCCAGCACCTACCTTCTCCCAGAGCTCCACTGCCCTCTTTGAGGTGACAGCAACTGTGTCCTCACAGCCCTGTCCTGACACCACCAGCCCACAGCAGCAGGAGCTGAAAAACTTCCACCTGAGCTTGGATCTTCCATAACCAACCTCTGCCTTGTCCAAGCTGTGCTGTAACCACCCTCAGCTTCACCCAGAACCTCAGCTTCACCCAAAACCTCAGCTTCACCCAACCCCAGCTTCACCCAAAACCTTCATTTCACCCAAAACCTCAGCTTCACCCAGAACCTTCACTTCACCCCAAACCTCAGCTTCACCCAAGAACTCAGCTTCACTCAAAACCTCAGCTTTACCCAAAACATTCACTTCATGCAACTTCAGCTTCACCCAACACCTCAGCTTCACCCAACCCCAGCTTCACCCAAAACCTTCAGTCACCCAAAACCTCAGCTTCACCCAAAACCTCAGCCTCACCCAACCCCAGCTTCACCCAACCCCAGCTTCACCCAAAATCTTCACCCAAAACTTCAGCTTCACCCACCCTCAGCTTAACCCAAAGCCTCAGCCTCACCCAAGAACTCAGCCTCACCCAACCTCATCTTCACCCAACACCTCAGCTTCACCCAAAACCTTCACTTCACCCAACTCCAGCTTCACGCAACACCTGCACCCAAAGCCTTCACTTCACCCAACCTCAGCTTCACCCAACCTCAGCTTCACCCAACCTCAGCTTCACCCAACACCTTCACCCAAAGCCTTCACTTCACCCAACCTCAGCTTCACCCAACCTCAGCTTCACCCAACACCTTCACCCAAAACCTTCACTTCACCCAAAACCTCAGCTTCACCCAACCTCAGCTTCACCCAACACCTTCACCCAAAACCTTCACTTCACCCAACCTCAGCTTCACCCAAAACTTCAGCTTCACCCAAAATCTCAGCTTCACCCCAAACCCCACCTTCCCCCAGCCCAAGGCAGTGGTGACCCTGCTGTCTCCCCTTGCCCCTTCAGGCCTGGCTTTATGGAGTTTTTTTGTTGCTCGTGACCATTCTGAAGCCTCCTCAGAAGCTCTGCTGTGCCCCCCTCCCAGCCAACCTTTCCTCCCCAGCCTTGCCTGGTTCTGACTCTTCCCAACCTTCTCTCCTCTTTGTCTCTTTCAGCTTGACCCGTGCTCCGCAGCTGCCCGAGGTCTCTCGTCTTTGCCCCAGCTCCTCCTCTTCCTCACTGCACTGCAGAGCTCAGCAAGGGTCAGCATCTCCCTCCCTCATCTCTCCCCAAGCTTTGGGTTCCTGGGCAGGAGGACAGCAGAACCCCGTGGGAAGCCCCCAGACCTCCACCGTTCCCTCTCTGACCCTTGCAGGTGGTCAGAAAAAAACCCCAAACCCCCCCAAAAATGCCAAAGGTCTCAGCCCACCCAACCCAGTGATGAAAAACATGGAGTGGGGAACTTCACCTCCTCCTCTGAGGTGTTCCTGGCAGGTTGGGAAGTGGCTGCTGTCCACGTGGGGACTCGGGTGGGTTTCTCCTGCCAGCTGGGAGCTGGGCTTGAGGTGACCTCTGGTGCTTTCCCTGGCTGCAGAGTGACCCGACGAGGAAACTTCCCCCCCAAAACCCACCCCAAGACCCTGCTCCCCCAAACCTTCTCCCTCCTAAAAGACATCCCAGAGCAGGACAAAACCCACCCTGCTGCCCATGGAGGACACAAATGGGATCAGCCCCCAGCTGAGGAGCTTTCCTAACAACACCTTCACCTCGAGGTCTGGGCAGAGGGGATGTTGCAGGAATCGTGGTTTCTCCTCTGGTTTTTTTTACCCAGGCTGCTGGGACCTGGGACCTCCTGTCCTGTGTCCAGAGAGGGACAGGGAGCTGGGGAAGGGTCTGGAGATGGGATCAGAGGTGATGGTTCCAACCTCCAGGAGGGGAGATGGAGAGGAGATCTTGGGGAAATCCTTTGGGGTGAGGGTGCTGAGCCCCAGGTTGCCCCCAGAAGCTGTGGCTGCCCCATCCCTGGCAGTGCTGAAGGTTGGATGGGGCTTGGAGCCCCCTGGGCTGGGGGAGGGGTCCCTGACCATGGCAGGGGGGGCACTGGGGGGGGTTTGAGGTCCCTCCCACCCCAAACCACTCTGGGATTCAGTGAGAGCTCTCTGAGCACCCCAAACCCCCACTCCTGAGCCCCTTCAGCTCCACCCATGGGTGCTGCAGAGCCCCCCAGCCCCCCCCTCAACAAGACCCCATTGCCAGGACTCTGCTGTCTCCTTCCCAACCCCAAACCCGAGCACATCCTGGGTGGATTTGCTCCCTTATCTGGATTTTTGAGCAGTGACCAAGCCCAGTCCTGATCTGTCCTTTCCAGTGGGGTCCCAAGCCACCTGGGAACCCAAACTCAGCTTATTGAAGGTTGGATGGGGCTTGGAGCCCCCTGGGCTGGGGGAGGGGTCCCTGACCATGGCAGGGGGGGCACTGGGGGGGATTTCAGGTCCCTCCCACCCCACCCCAGTCTAAGATTCAGTGACAACAGCCCCAAACCCCCACTCCTGAGCCCCTTCAGCTCCACCCATGGGTGCTGCAGAGCCCCCCAGCCTCCCCCTCAACAAGACCCCATTGCCAGGACTCTGCTGTCTCCTTCCCAACCCCAAACCCAAGTTCAGCTGGAGTTGGGTTTGGGTGGGAGCTCGGTGCTGGGTGTTCTCTCCTGCCAGGGTGAGCAGGAAGGTTTGGGGTGCCCCAGGTACACGGGACCATCATTCCCAGGTCTCTGCATCATTTCCAGGAGTTCTCAGGAACAAATCCTGGTCTCCCCAGGCCAGAGCTGAAGGTTTTTCCTGGCCAGCAGCAGCCACCTGAGGACTTTGCCAGTTGTTGGCAGGGATGAGGGTTTGGTGCCCTTCCTTTGTCCTCTGTCCACACCTGGAAGGTGACAAGCTGAGGTCACCCCTGTGTTTGAACTGAAAAAAGGTCCCAAACCCCTTTGGCAGGTGACCCTGCCACGTGGTGGCCACCAAGGCCCTCACCCTGGCTAGCAGAAATCCTGGGGTCCCTGAGGACCTGGCTGGGCCCTTTCTTTGGGGTGCTCAACCTCGGATCTCCCTGGGAGAGGAGCCCCGTGGCCACCTCCAGGCTCAGGGCCAAGGACAGAGCAGGGAGAGGAGGAGGGGATGGGGTCAGGTCGGGGTTCCGGGTGGGAGTGGGTGAAATCCTGGTTTCCGGCCCAGAAGTTGGGTGAGGGGCTCCTCAGCACTCAGCTCCTGCTCCCTCCCCTTCCCTTCCTACAGGAACGAGCTCAGTGACCACCTGGACACCATGGACTCCAACCTGGACAATCTCCAGACCATGCTGACCACGCACGGCTTCAGCGTGGACACCAGCGCCCTCCTAGACGTGAGTGTCACCCACCCAGTGTCACCCACCCAGTGTCACCCCCACGGTGTCACCCTCACGGTGTCACCCACCCAGTGTCACCCACCCAGTGTCACCCCCACGGTGTCACCCACCCAGTGTCACCCCCACGGTGTCACCCCCACAGTGTCACCCCCACGGTGTCACCCCCACGGTGTCACCCCCACAGTGTCACCCCAGTGTCACCCACCCAGTGTCACCCAGTGCCACCCAGTGTCACCTCCCCAGTGCCCCCCCTGCCATGGTCAGGGACCCCTCCCCCAGCCCAGGGGGCTCCAAGCCCCATCCAACCTTCAACACTGCCAGGGATGGGGCAGCCACAGCTTCTGGGGGCAACCTGGGCACCCAGGGGCTCAGCACCCTCACCCCAAACAATTTCTCCCTCCCTCCCTCCCTCCCTGCCCAAGATCTCCTCTCCATCTCCCCTCTCCCAGCTGCAAACCCTTCCCCCTGGGAGGCTCCCATCCCTCCAGGCCCTTGTCCCAGTCCTGACCCCCCCAGCCCTGTCCCAGCCCCCCACTTGCAGGCAGAGGGATCCCAGGAGCCCCATCCCTGGCTTCCCACATCCCGGATTCAGTTCCTTTCCCTCCCCTAAATCCTCTTTCCTCTGGCAGCTCTTCAGCCCCTCCATGACGGTTACAGACATGAACCTGCCCGACCTGGACAGCAGCCTGGCCAGTGTGAGTCCCCTGCCAGCCCTGACTGGGACCAGCACGGCCCCAAACACAGCACGGCCCCAAACCCAGCACAGACCCAAACCCAGCACGGACCCAAACCCAGCACAGACCCAAACCCAGCACGGCCCCAAACCCAGCACGGCCCCAAACCCAGCACAGACCCAAACCCAACATGGCCCCAAACCCAGCACAGACCCAAACCCAGCACAGACCCAAACACAGCACGGCCCCAAACACAGCACAGACCCAAACCCAGCACAGACCCAAACCCAGCACGGACCCAAACCCAGCATGGCCCTGACCCCAACACGGCCCCAAACCCAGCACAGCCCCAAACCCAGCACGACCCCAAACCCAGCACGGCCCCAAACACAGCACGGACCCAAACCCAGCACAGCCCCAAACCCAGCACGACCCCAAACCCAGCACGACCCCAAACCCAGCACGACCCCAAGCCCAGCACGGCCCCAAACCCAGCACAGACCCAAACACAGCACAGACCCAAACCCAGCACGGCCCCAAACCCAGCACAGACCCAAACCCAGCACGGCCCTGACCCCAATGTGGTTCTGAAATGAATGTGACCCTGAACCCAACCTGTCCCTTAATCCAGCCTGGTTCTGAACCCTATGTGGTTCTGACCCCAATGTGGTTCTGACCCCAATGTGGTTCTGAAACCAATGTGACCCTGACCCCAACACAGCCCTGACCCCAACATGGCCCTGAACCCACCATGACCCAGAACCCAACAAGGTTCTGACCCCAGTGTGGTTCTGACCCCAATGTGGTTCTGAACCCAATGTGACCTGGACCACCCCAACCTTTCCCCCGCAGATCCAGGACCTTCTGTCGTCCCAGGAGCAGCAGAAACCCGCAGAGACAGAGCCCAGCCCAGCAGACACAGGTACCGGGGCCATCTTGGGCCCGGGGACGACCCCGTTCCTCCTCCTGGGTCACCTCCTTCCCGAGGCTTCAGCCCAACCCGGCCCTAAGAGCTGGGACACCATCAAACCCCGAGAGGTTTGGGTTGGAGGCACCTTTGGGATCATCCGGTTCTAGATCATTTAGTCCAACCCTCCTCCAATCAGGAAGGAGGTCACTGAGTCCCAGATTTGTTTGGGTTGGGAGGGACCTTCCTGACGATCTGGTCCAACCCTCCCCCAAAAAGTTGGGACAACCCCAAACCCCTGAGTGGTTGGGTTGGAGGAACCTTAAAGATCATCCAGTTCCAACCCGGATCAGCTGTTCTAGATCACCTGTTCTAGATCATCCTGTTCTAGATCACCTGTTCTAGATCACCCAGTCCAACCCCCCTGCAGTGAGCTGGGAGGTCATTGAATCCCAGACTGGTTTTTTGGGTTGGAAGGGACCTTAAAGCCCACCTGGTCCCTGGTCCCTCTGCCATGGGGACATCCTCAGCCACCCCGGGTTCCTCCAGGCCCCGGGGGTGTCCCTGCTCCCTGCTGGGGGGGATGAAGAGCAGGGCTCAGGGCTGGACCTGGGGAGTTGGGTTGGGTTCTGGGGGGTTGGGTTGGGTTCTGGGGGGTAGAGTTGGGTTGTGGGGGGTAGGGTTGGGTTATGGGGGGTTGGGTTGGGTTATGAGGGGTAGGGATGGGTTATGGGGGGTTGGGTTATGGGGGGTAGGGATGGGTTATGGGGGGTAGGGTTGGGTTATGGGGGGCTGGGTTATGGGGGGTAGGGATGGGTTATGAGGGGTTGGGTTATCGTTGACAGTTGGGTTGTGGTTGGTAGGGTTGGGTTAATGGTAGGATTGGGTTGAGTTAAAGGTTGGTAGAATTGGGGTCTGGTTGGTAGAGCTGGGTTGTGGTTGGTAGAGCTGAGCTATAGGGTTGGGTTCTGGTTGGCAGGGTTGGGTTATGGGTGGTAGGGTTGGGTTTTGGTTGGTTGGGTTGGGTTGTGGGTGGTTGGGTTGTGGTTGGTTGGGTTGGGTTTTGGTTGGGTTATGGGTTGGGTTGGGTTATGGTTGGGTTGGGTTGTGGGTGGTTGGGTTATGGTTGGGTTGGGTTGTGGGTGGTTGGGTTGTGGTTGGTTGGGTTGGGTTATGGTTGGTTGGGTTATGGTTGGTTGGGTTATGGTTGGTTGGGTTGTGGTTGGTTGGGTTGTGGGTGGTTGGGTTGTGGTTGGGTTGGGTTATGGTTGGGTTGTGGTTGGTTGGGTTGTGGTTGGGTTGGGTTGTGGTTGGTTGGGTTGTGGTTGGTTGGGTTATGGTTGGGTTGGGTTGTGGTTGGTTGGGTTGTGGTTGGTTGGGTTGTGGTTGGCTGGGTTATGGTTGGGTTGGGTTGTGGTTGGTTGGGTTGTGGTTGGTTGGGTTGTGGTTGGTTGGGTTGTGGTTGGGTTGGGTTGGGTTATGGTTGGGTTGGGTTGGGTTATGGTTGGGTTGGGTTGGGTTGTGGTTGGTTGGGTTGTGGTTGGTTGGGTTGTGGTTGGTTGGGTTGTGGTTGGGTTGGGTTGTGGTTGGTTGGGTTGTGGTTGGTTGGGCTGTGGTTGGTTGGGTTGTGGTTGGTTGGGTTATGGTTGGTTGGGTTGTGGTTGGTTGGGTTGTGGTTGGTTGGGTTGTGGTTGGGTTGGGTTGTGGTTGGTTGGGTTGTGGTTGGTTGGGCTGTGGTTGGTTGGGTTGTGGTTGGTTGGGTTATGGTTGGTTGGGTTGTGGTTGGTTGGGTCGGGTCCTCGCTGGACTCCATGGCCCTGAAGATCCTCTCCCAGCAGCAGGACTCTGGGGTTCTCTGGTTCCTCGCAGGGAAGCAGTTGGTTCACTACACGGCTCAGCCCCTCTTCCTGGTGGACTCGAGCGCCGTGGACGTGGGGAGCGGGGACCTCCCCATCTTCTTCGAGCTGGGGGAGGGACCCTACTTCACGGAGGGCGAGGAGTACCCGGAGGACCCCAACGTCTCCCTCCTGGCAGGGACTGAGCAGCCCGAGCCCAAGGACCCCGGCGGCTCCTAAAGGCCCCGGGGCGGGGCGAGAGGAGCAGGAGACGTCCCGGACCCGACCCACCCCGAGGCAGGAAAGGGAAATTCCAGACCCCCCCGGCTCCCCCCGGCGCCCTCGGGAATTCCGCAGAGCTGGTTCTGGGGCCCTGACCCCCTTCGGTGGCCCTCGGGGAGGCGGCAGGGCTGGGGGACGCAGAGCCACGGACGCCCCTTCCCCACCGCCACGGAGGGATGGGCGGGAGGTCCTGGGGGCTCCACGGAGATCCTGGTGGGTCCTTGGAGATTCTGGAGGTTCCATGAAAATCCTGGAGGTTCCTTGGAGATTCTGGAGGTTCCTGGGAGATCCTGGTGGCTCCATGGAGATCCTGGAGGTTCCTCACCAGAAATCCTGGAGGTTCCGTGGGGATCCTGGTGGCTCCATGGAGATTCTGGTGGTTCCTTGGAGATCCTGGTGGTTCCTTGGAGATCCTGGTGGCTCCATGGAGATTCTGGAGGTTCCTTGGAAATCCTGGTGGTTCCTCACCACCAAGGCTGGACAGAGATGGAAACCCTGGTGGTTCCATGGAGATCTTGGTGGGTCCATGGAGATCCTGGTGGTTCCTTGGAGATTCTGGTGGTTCCATGGGGATCCTGGTGGGTCCATGGAGATCCTGGAGGTTCCTCACCAGAAATCCTGGAGGTTCTTTGGAGATCCTGGTGGTTCCTCACCAGCAAGGTGTCGATGGGCATGGAGATCCTGGTGGTTCCGTGGAGATTGTGGTGATTCCATGGAGATCCTGGTGGTTCCTTGGAGATTGTGGTGATTCCATGGAGATTCTGGTGGTACCATGGAAATTCTGGTGGGTCCTCCCCACCAAGGTTTGGGTGTGCATGGAGATCCTGGTGGTTCCATGGAAATTCTGGTGGCCATGGAGATCCTGGAGGTTCCTTGGAGATCCTGGTGGTTCCATGGGGGTCCTGGTGGCTCCATGGAGATCTTGGTGCTTCTTCACCACCAAGGTTGGATGGACATGGAAATCCTGGTGGTTCCCTGGAGATTCTGGTGGGTCCTCCCCACCAAGGTTGGGTGGAGATGGAGATCCTGGTGGCTCCATGAAGATCCTGGTGGTTCCATGGAGATCCTGGAGGTTCCTTTAAAATCCTGGTGGTTCCATGGGAATCCTGGTGGCTCCATGGAGATCCTGGAGGTTCCTTGGAGGTCTTGGTGGTTCCATGGAGATCCTGGTGGCTCCATGGGGATCCTGGTGGTTCCATGGAGATCCTGGTGGTTCCGTGGGGATCCTGGTGGCTCCATGGGGATCTTGGTGGCTCCATGGAGATCCTGGAGGTTCCTTGGAGATCCTGGTGGCTCCATGGGGATCCTGGTGGTTCCATGGAGATCCTGGAGGTTCCATGGAGATCCTGGAGGTTCCATGGGGATCCTGGTGGTTCTGTGGGGATCCTGGAGGTTCCATGGAGATCTTGGTGGCTCCATGGGAATCCTGGTGGCTCCATGGAGATCCTGGAGGTTCCTTGGAGATCCTGGTGGCTCCATGGGGATCCTGGTGATTCCATGGAGATCCTGGTGGTTCCATGGAGATCCTGGAGGTTCCTTGGAAATCCTGGTGGCTCCATGGGGATCCTGGAGGTTCCATGGAGATCTTGGTGGCTCCATGGGGATCCTGGAGGTTCCTCCCCACGAGGCTGGATGGAGATGGGGATCCCAGTGCCCACCTCTCTCTCCGGGCCGTTCTTCTCCATGGGCTGCTGCTCCCGGGATGCTCCGTGGGTGGGAGGTCCAGGGGGGTGTTCAGGGATGTCCCCTCCCCCCTTGTCCCCCCCGGGGGATTTGAAGAAGAGAAATAAAAGTTTGTTGGCTCTGGTGCCGGCGGGGGTCGGATCCTGGGGTGCTCTCTGCTTCCTGCGCCCATCCCCCACTCCCCCTCCCCCTGCTCCCTTTGGGCTCCGGGGGGTTGGGGTTTCACCTCTTCATTTGATTTAAATTTCTGTTTCGTTTTATTTGATTGCATTTCCTTCAGTTTGTTTCATTTTTATTCATTTTTATTTTATTTTGATTTCTTTTCCTCTGTGCGTTTCCGTTTTATCCCTTTGGTTCCCTGGGGTTGGGGTTGGAGTTGGGGATGGGATTGAGGTTGGGGTTGGGATTGAGGTTGGGGATGGGATTGAGGTTGGGGTTGGGGTTGGTTGGGGTTGGGGTTGGGGTTGGGGTTGGGGTTGGGGTTAGGGTTGGGGTTGGGGTTGGGGTTGGGGTTGGGGTTGGGGTTGGGTTGGGGTTGGGGTTGGGGTTGAGGTTGGGGTTGAGGTTGGGTTGGGGTTGGGGTTGGTGTTGGGGTTGGGGTTGGGGTTGGGGTTGGGGTTAGGGTTGGGGTTGGGGTTGAGGTTGGGGTTGAGGTTGGGTTGGGGTTGGGGTTGGGGTTGGGGTTGGGATTGGGGTTGAGTTTGAGGTTGGGGTTGGTTAGGGTTGGGGTTGGGGTTGAGGTTGAGGTTGGGGTTGGTTAGGGTTGGGTTGGGGGTGGGGTTGGGGTTGGGGTTGGGGTTGGGGTTGGGGTTGGGGTTGAGGTTGGTTAGGGTTGGGTTGGGGGTGGGGTTGGGGTTGGGGTTGGGGTTGGGGTTGGGGTTGGGGTTGGGCTCTGGCTGAACCCCCAGAGCTGGGCAGGGGGGGAATGAACCCAAAACTGAACTGGGAGGGGAGAGGAGCAGAGGGAAAAGGGAACTGCAGGGCCAGAGGGGTGGGAATGGAAATAGGAATCTTCTGTAAAGAGGGAATAAACAGAAATACAAATATAAATATGAATAAAATACAAGTATAAACATAAACAGAAATAGAAATAGAAATAATGTAAATAGGAATCCGGATTGGACTGGGCAGTGGTTCTGGATCAATCCCAGTGCTGGGTCCTTTGTTGGATCCCGGTGCTGGATCCCGGTGCTGGTTCCTGATCCCAGGACCTGATCCTGGACCAGGTGCCTGATCCCAGCGGCGGGTTGGGGATCAGGGGCTGGATCCTGGAGCTGATGCCTGATCCCAGGAGAGATCCCAGGAGAGATCCCAGGAGAGATCCCGGGAGAGATCCCAGGACAGATCCCAGGACAGATCCCAGATCCCATGTCTGATCCCAGTGCCTGATCCCGGGAGAGATCCCAGGACAGATCCCAGATCCCATGTCTGATCCCAGTGCCTGATCCCGGGAGAGATCCCAGATCCCGTATCTGATCCCAGGAGAGATCCCAGATCCCGTGCCTGATCCCAGTGCTGGTGCCTGACCTGGGTCACCTCTCCCTGGGACAGCTCCAGAGGGGACACCGAGTGACCCCGAGACAGGACACGGAGCCACAGGGGGCACCGGGAATGCCCCCTGGGAATGTCCCCTGGGGAGGTGTCCATGGGGGGTGTCCATGGGGGGTGTCCATGGGGGGGGGTGTCCATGGGGGGGGGGTGTCCATGGGGGGTGTCCACGCAGAGCTCTGGACCCCCCGATGCTCCCTGGGGTCCAGGTGTGGGTGTGTCGGGGCCCCACGTGGGGCTCCCCCCATGTCCCCCCTGTCCCTGAGGCACCAAGACCCCCCCTGGGGCTGAGGGACCCCGAGCCCCCACTTCTGGGGCTGGGACAGGGAGGGGACACCCGGAGAGGTACCACTGGGACCCAGTCTGACCAGAACCCCCTGCAGAACCTCACCCATGGATCCAGAACCTCTGCAGAACCTCACCCATGGATCCAGAACCTCTGCAGAACCTCACCCCATGGATCCAGAACCTCTGCAGAACCTCACCCATGGATCCAGAACCCCTGCAGAACCTCACCCATGGATCCAGAACCTCTGCAGAACCTCACCCATGGATCCAGAACCCCTGCAGAACCCCTCCATCCCAACCCCCTCCCCCTTTATCCCAACCCTTCCCCCTCCATCCCAACCCCTCCCCCTCCATCCCAACTCCCTCTGTGTCCATCCCAACCCCATCCTTCATCCCACTTCCATCCCACCTCCACTCCACAGCTTCCATCCATGTCCATCCCCCCCCATCCTCCATTCCCATTTCCCCCCACCCCCCCCATGTCCATCCCCCCCCTCCCCATCCCCCCCCATCCCCCCCACTTCCCTCATCCATATCCAATGATTTTCTCCATCCCCCCCCCCCATCCTCCATTCCCCTCCCCCCACCCCCCCCAGCTGCCCGCACCCCACTTCTCCCCCTGCCCCCCCTCCCACCCCAGTGCCCCCCCTCGGGGGTCCCGTCCCCCCCCTCCCCCCACCACACCATCTCCTGCTGCAGGGACCTTTATTGGGGGGGACAGAGGGGACACCTGGGGGGGTCCGGACACCCCCACCCCCCCTCACCCCCTGCCCACCCCCCCAGCACCCCCCGGGGGGGGTCCCCATGCCGGGGGGGGGGGGATTCACCCCCTTTGGGAGGGCGGGAGGGGGGTGGGGGGGAGGCAGAGGAGCAGGAGGGACAGGGTGGGAAAGCTTGGGAGAAGACGGAATTCCAGGAGGAGCCTCCAAGCAGGATCAGATCCCTGGGGGGGGGAGGTTGGGTTAGACCCCCCCCCGTGCCCCTGACACGCGTGTGTCCCCCCCCCCCTCCCCCCGTGTCACCCATTGTCACCTTGGGATGCCAAAGCCTCCTCTGAGTCCCCGTCCCGGTCGGATCCTGTGGGATTGGGATTGGGATGGGATGGGGGGGGCACTAGACCGACCCCCCCGTGGGGCTGGGGTGGTCTCTGCCCACCGGACCCCCCCCAAAGTGCTGGGACACCCCGAAAAGGTTGGGACCCCCCCCAAAGTGCTAGGACCCCCCCAAAGATTTGGGACATCCCCAAAGTGCAGGGACACCCCCAAAATGCTGGGATCCCCACCCAAAGTGCTGGGACACCCGCAAAGATTTGGGACACCCCCGAAGTGCTGGGACCCCCCCCAAAGAGCTGGGACCCCCACCCAAAATACTGGGACCCCCAAAGTATTGGGACACCCCCAGTGGGATGGGGATGGGATGAGGATGGGATGGGGATGGGATGGGATGGGATGGGGATGGGATGGGATGGGATGGGGATGGGATGGGGATGGGATGGGGATGGGATGGGATGGGATGGAGGTGTCTGGAGGTGTCCGTGGGTGGGAGGTGTCCGTGGGTGGGAGGTGTCCGTGGGTGGGATGTTTGTGTCCCAGAGGTTCTGCTCTTTTCCCGGGATTCTCACCTTCCTCGTTGGATTCGTTGGACCGGGCCGGACCCTCCCCCACGGGACCTGAGGAGAACCCGGAGCTCGGGATCAGCCCCGGGGGGCAGCGGGGGGGGGAGGGGACATCGGGAGGGGAGCGGGGCCGCTCTCACCCACCCCCACGCGTGTCCGCGGCCAGGAGATCCACGCCGAAGGAGCCGCTGTCCAGGGGGTCCAGGGAGGAGGAGGAGGAGGAGGAAGAGGAGGAGGAAGAGGAGGAGCCCCCCGGGGGGTCCCGCTGGGGGGAGGCGGCGGCCAAAGGGACCGAAACTTCCGAGAAGCCGGGGCTCAAACCTGGGGGGGTGGGGAGGGGGGGGCAGCGGGGCACAGGGACCCCCCCCCCAAAAAAAGGGACCTGTCCAGGGGGGCCTGTGCCCAGGGGGGGGTCCTGTGCTCATTGGGGAGGGGTCTTTCTCATGGGGGGTCCCTGTCCCAATGCTGGGGGTCCCTGTTCATGGGGGGGGGGTCCCGTCCCATGGGGGGGGGTCCCTGTGCCCATGGGGGTGGGGGGGTCATTTTCATGGGGGGGTCCTGTGCCATGAGGGGGGGTCCGGTTGGTGGGGGTCCCTGCGCATAGGGGGGTCCCTGTGCCCATGGGTGGGGGGTCCCTGTTCATGGGGGAGGGTCCCTGTTCATGGGGGGGGGGGGGCCTGTCCCAATGTTGGGGGTCCCCATTCATGGGGGGTCCTGTGTCCATGGGTAGGGGGGTCCCTGTTCATGGGGGGGGTCCCTGTGCCCATGGGGGGGTCTCTGTCCCCATAGGGGGTCCCCATTCATGGGGGGGTCCCTGTGCCCATGGGGGGGGTCCCTGTTCATGGGGGGGGGGTCCCTGTCCCAATGTTGAGGGTCCCTGTGGTCATGGGGGGGGTCCCTGTCCTCACGGGGGGGTCCCCCCCCCTACCTTTTCCCAGGTGCTGCCCCACGGTGGTGCTGAGGTCACCTGGGGGGGTCACGGGGGGTCAGGGGGGGTCACCCGCCCCCCCTCACCCCCCCCAATGTCCCCCCCTCTCCTCACTCTCTCCAGAGGCCTCGAGCTTGGCGGGGGTGACAGTGTCTGCAAGGGACAAGGGACAGATGTCAGCCCCCCCGGCCCCTCCTGCCACCCCCAACACCTCGGGGGGGAGGGAAACTGAGGCACGGGAGCAGTTTGGGTTTTTTTTTTTGTTTTTTTTTTTTGGGGGGGGGGGGAGGGTGGCTTTGTCCTTGTCCCCTACCTGGTGTCTGTCCCTCTGCAGACAGGGCCACCACGTCCTGGGTGCTGGTGGGCTCTGTGGGGACACACGGGGGTGGCATTTGTCCCCAACCCCTCCCGCCCCCCCCAAAGATTCGGGTCCCCAGGACCCTCGTGTCTGTGTCCCCCAAGGTTTCCCTACCCCCCCAAGGTGTCCCCACACCCCCAAAATGTCCCACCCCCCCCAAGGTGTCCCCATCCCCCCCAAAATGTCCCCAGCCCCCTCAAAGTGTCCCCACCCCCCCAAAGTGTCCTGTCCCCCCCCAAAGTGTCCCCACGCCCCCCAAAGTGTCCCCACCCCCCCAAAATGTCCCCACCCCCCCAAGGTGTCCCCACCCCCCCAAGGTGTCCCCTCACCATCGGCTGTCACCGCGGCCACCAGCAGGAGGTGACAAATGCCAGCGCTGGGGACCTGCGGAGGGGACACAGGGTTTGGGGACATCCCCCGCCCCCCGGACATGTCCCCCCAGTGTCCCCAAGGGTGTCCCCTCCCCCCCCAGGGACCCCCCAGCTCCCGTCCCCACCCTGGTGGCACCCAAGCGATGTCCCCTTGTCCCCTCTGTCCCTGGTGACCACTGTCCCCTGGGGTCCCCCTTGTCCCCAAGGTGTCCCCTGTCCCCCCTGTCCCCCCTGTCCCCCAGACCCCCTCTGTCCCCGTTGTCACCCCTGTCCCCAGGCTCTCTGCTGTCCCTGGGTCCTCCCTGTCCCCTCTGTCCCCAAGTCCCCTCTGTCCCCTGTCCCTGGGGTCCTCAGGGTCCCCCCTGTCCCCTCTGTCCCTCGATCCCACTGTCCGGGGTCCCCTCTGTCCCTGGGGTCCCTCCTTGTCCCCAACGTCCCCCCCTGTCCCCACTGTCCCCAGGGTCTCTGCTGTCCCAGGGTCCCCCCTTGTCCCCCCTGTCCCAAGGTCCCCTCTGTCCCTCGGATCCCCCTGTCCCCGGGTCCCCTCTGTCCCTGGGGTCCCCCCTTGTCCCCCTCTGTCCTCACTGTCCCTGGGGGTCCCCCCTGTCCCCCCCTGCCCCCCTGTCCCTGGGGTCCCCCTCTCCCCAGGGTCCCACCCTGTGTCCCCCCCGTGTCCCGGTGCCACCTGGGGTCCCCTCTGTCCCCCCGTGTCCCCCCATGTCCCCGTGTCCCCCCCTCTCCCCGTGTCCCCGTGTCCCGGTGCCACCTGGGGTCCCCCCGTGTCCCCCCGTGTCCCCCCCGTGTCCCCCCCGTGTCCCGGTGCCACCTGGGTCTCGCCGCTGCCATCGCTGCGGCTCCGGGTTCGGTGTCGCTTCGGGACCGGCACCGGCACCGGCCCCGCCCGGGCCCGTTATAGCCGCA
Source organism: Heliangelus exortis (assembly GCF_036169615.1). Lineage (NCBI taxonomy): Eukaryota > Metazoa > Chordata > Aves > Apodiformes > Trochilidae > Heliangelus > Heliangelus exortis. The sequence goes on along the minus strand of NC_092423.1, from coordinate 150,884,153 downwards.
GGGGGCTGGGGAGGAGCCAGGTGGCACCGGGGCCAACCAATGGCGACACCGGCACCGGGACTGCGACACCGGAACCGGCACCGACAGCCCCGGACAACCCCGGTACCGGCACCACGGCCCCAGAACCACGGAACCCCAGAACAACCCCGGAACCCGCGACCGGCACCGGGAATCCAAACCGGGCACTCGGTACGGCGCTGAGGCACCGGCACCGGGCATCCGAACCGGCACCGGGTACCGGGAACCGGAATCGGCACCGGGACCGCGAGACGGGAACCGGAACCGGCGTCGGGTACCGGCACCGGCACCAGAACCGACAGCGGCACTCGGTACCGGGACTGTGATACCGGCACCGGGCACCGGGAATCAGAACCCGGTAA
>NC_092423.1:150836044-150883573 GCF_036169615.1 Heliangelus exortis | reverse complement strand
TGGGGGAAATGGGGGAAATGGGGAGGAAATGGGGGGAAATGGGGGGGAAATGGGAAATGGGGGAAGTGGGGAGGAAATGGGGGGAAATTTGGGGGGGAAATAGGAGGGAAATGGGGGGGAACTGCGGGGGGAAATGGGGAGAAATGGGGGGAATGGGGGGAAATGGGGGGAAATGGGGAGGAAATGGGGGGAAATGGGGGAAATGGGAGGGGGAAATGGGGGGAAATGGGGAGAAATGGGGGGGAAATGGGGGGAAATGGGGGAGGAAATGGGGGGAAATGGGGGGGAAATGGGAAATGGGGGAAGTGGGGAGGAAATGGGGGGGAAATTTGGGGGGAAATAGGAGGGAAATGGGGGGGAACTGGGGGGGAAATGGGGAGAAATGGGGGGGAAATGGGGGGAAATGGGGAGGAAATGGGGGGAAATGGGGGGGAAATGGGGAAATGGGGGAAGTGGGGGGGAAATGGGGGGGAAATTTGGGGGGGAAATAGGAGGGAAATGGGGGGAACTGGGGGGGAAATGGGGAGAAATGGGGGGGAAATGGGGGAAATGGGGAGGAAATGGGAGGGAAATGGGGGGAAATGGGGAGGAAATGGGGGGAAATGGGGAAATGGGAGGAAATGGGGGGAAATGGGGGGAAATGGGAATGGGGAAATGGGGGGAAATGGGGAAATGGGGGGAAATGGGAGGGAAATGGGGGGAAATGGGGGGAAATGGGGAGAAATGGGGGGAAATGGGGGAAATGGGGAGGGAAATGGGGAGGGAAATGGGGAGGGAAATGGGGGGAAATGGGGGAAATGGGGAGGAAATGGGGAATGGGGGAAATGGGGGGAATGGAGGAAATGGGGGGGAAATGGGAGGGGAAATGGGGGGAAATGGGGGAAATGGGGGAAATGGGGGGAAATGGGGGAAATGGGGGAAATGGGAGGGAAATGGGGAGGGGAATGGGGAGGGAAATGGGGGAAATGGGAGGAAATGGGGGGAAATGGGGGGGAAATGGGGGGAAATGGGGATGGGGAAATGGGGGGAAATGGGGGGAAATGGGGGAGGAAATGGGGGGGAAATGGGGGAAATGGGGGAAATGGGGGGAAATGGGAGGAAATGGGGGAAATGGGGGGGAAATGGGGAGGAAATGGGGGGGAAATGGGAGGAATGGGGGGAAATGGGGGAAATGGGGGGAAATGGGGGGAAATGGGGGGAAATGGGGGGAAATGGGGGGAAATGGGGGGAAATGGGGGGGAAATGGGAGGGAAATGGGGGAAATGGGGGGAAATGGGGGGGAAATGGGGGGAATGGGGAGGAAATGGGGGGGAATGGGGGGGAAATGGGAGGAATGGGGGAAATGGGGGAAATGGGGGAAATGGGGGGAAATGGGGGGGAAATGGGGGGAAATGGGGGGAAATGGGGGGGAAATGGGGGAATGGGGGGAAATGGGGGGGAAATTGGGGGGAATGGGGGAAATGGGGGGGAACTGGGGGGGAAATGGGTGAAATGGGGGGAAATGGGGGGAAATGGGGAGGAAATGGGAGGAAATGGGGGGAAATGGGAATGGGGAAATGGGGGGAAATGGGGGGGAAATGGGGGAAATGGGGGGAAATGGGGGAAATGGGGAGGAAATGGGAGGGAAATGGGGGGAAATGGGAGGAAATGGGGGGAAATGGGGGAAATGGTGGAATGGGGGAAATGGGAGGGAAATGGGGGGAAATGGAGGGAAATGGGGGGAAATGGGAGGGAAATGGGGGAAATGGGGGAAATGGGGGAAATGGGAGGGAAATGGGAAAATTGGAGGGAAATGGGGGAAATGGGAGGGAAATGGGGGAAATGGAGGGAAATGGGAGGAAAATGAGGGGAATGGGGAGGAAATGGGGGAAATGGGGGAAATGGGGAGGAAATGGGGGGGAAATGGGGGAAATGGGAGGAAATGGGGGGAATGGGGGGAAATGGGGGGGAAATGGGGAGGAAATGGGGAGGAAATGGGGGGAAATGGGAGGAAATGGGGGAAATGGGGGAAATGGGAGGAAATGGGGGGAAATGGGGGGAAATGGGGGGGAAATGGGGGGGAAATGGGAGGAAATGGGGGGAAATGGGGGAAATGGGGGGAAATGGGAGGAAATGGGGGGAAATGGGAGGAAATGGGGGGGAAATGGGGGGGAAATGGGGGGGAAATGGGAGGAAATGGGGGAAATGGGGGGAAATGGGGGGGAAATGGGGAGGAAATGGGGGATGGGGGAAATGGGGGGAAATGGGGGGGAAATGGGGGGAAATGGGAGGAAATGGGGGGAAATGGGGGGAAATGGGGGGGAATGGGGGGAAATGGGAGGGAAATGGGGGGAAATGGGGAAGGGGGAAATGGGGGGAATGGGGGAAATGGGGAATGGGGGGAAATGGGGGGAAATGGGGGGAAATGGGGGGGAAATGGGGGAAATGGGGGGAAATGGGGGGAAATGGGGGAATGGGGAAATGGGGGGAATGGGAGGGAAATGGGGGGAAATGGGATGGGGAGAAATGGGGGGAAATGGGGGGAAATGGGGAGGAAATGGGGGGAAATGGGGGGAAATGGGAGGGAAATGGGGGAAATGGGGGAAGTGGGGAGGGAAATGGGGGGAAATGGGGGAATGGGGGGAAATGGGGGAAATGGGGAATGGGGATTGGGGGGAAATGGGGAGGGAAATGGGAGGGAAATGGGGAGGAAATGGGAAATGGGGGAAATGAGGGGAAATGGGGGGAATGGGAGGGAATGGGGGGAAATGTGGGGAAATGGGGGGGAAATGGAGGAATGGGGAAATGGGGAGGAAATGGGGAGGGAATGGGGGGGAAATGGGGGGAATGGGGGGGAAATGGGGAGGAAATGGGGGAGGGAATTGGGGGGGAAGTGGGGAGGAAATGGGGGAAATGGGGAAGGGGAAATGGGGAGGAAATGGGAGGGAAATGGGGGGTAGGGAGGAAATGGGGGGAAATGGGGGAAATGGGGGAAATGGGGGAAATGGGGGAAATGGGGGGAAATGGGAGGGAAATGGGGGAAATGGGGGGAAATGGGGGGGAAATGGGGGGAAATGGGGGGAAATGGGAAATGGGGAAATGGGGGGAAATGGGGGGAAATGGGGGGAAATGGGGGAAATGGGGGAAATGGGAGGAAATGGGGATGGGGGGAAATGGGGGGGAATGGGTGGAAATGGGGGGAAATGGGGGGAAATGGGGGAAATGGGGGGAAATGGGGGGAAATGGGGGGGAAATGGGGGGGGAAATGGGGAAATGGGGGAAATGGGGGGAAATGGGGGGGAATGGGGGGAAATGGGGAGGAAATGGGGAGGAAATGGGGGGAAATGGGGGGAATGGGGGGGAAATGGGGAGGGAAATGGGGGAATTGGGGGGAAATGGGGGAAATGGGGGAATGGGGGGAATGGGGGGAAATGGGGAGGGGAAATGGGGGGAATGGGGAAATGGGAGGAATGGGGGGAAATGGGGGGAAATGGGGGGGAATGGGGGAATGGGAAATGGGGATGGGGGGAATGGGGAGGAAATGGGGAGGAAATGGGGGAATGGGGGAAATGGGGGAAAATGGGGAGGAATTGGGGGGGAAATGGGGGGAAATGGGGAGGAAATGGGGGGAATGGGGCGAATATAGAAATAACGTCCCATTATTGACATTATTCCCATTATTATTCCCATTATTCCCATTATTGACGTTATTCTCATCCCCAAGATTTATAACCCACAAATCCATGGCTTTTCCATGGGGTTTCCATGGGGTTTCCATGGGGTTTCCATGGGTTTCCATGGGGTTTCCATGGGGTTTCCATGGGTTTCCATGGGGTTTCCATGGGGTTTCCATGGGGTTTCCATGGGTGCTGTGGAAGGGGCACCCACAGATCCAGGGGGGATGGGGATGGGATCCATGGATCCAGGATTTTTCCAGGATTTTTCCCTGGGTGCTCCAGGGGTGCTGGGGGATGGGCACCCACAGAGTGGCCACCCAAGGGGCCCCATGGCCTCTCGTGGCCACCAAGAGCCCCTTGGGTCCCCATGGCCACTCAGGGATCCCCATGGCCACCCAGAGGTCCCATGGCCACCAAGAGATCCCCATGGCCACCAAGAGATCCCCATGGCCACCAAGAGCCTCTTGGGTCCCCATGGCCACCAAAAGGTCCCCATGGCCACCCAGGGGACCCCATGGCCACCATGAGATCCCCATGGCTACCAAGAGCCCCTTGGGTCCCCATGGCCACCAAGAGATCCCCATGGCCACCAAGAGGTCCCTATGGCCACCAAGAGGTCCCCATGGCCACCAAGAGATCCCCATGGCTAGCCAGGGATCCCTGTGGCCACCCAGAGGTCCTCCATGGCCACCAAGAGCCCCTTGGATCCCTGTGGCCACTAAGAGATCCCTGTGGCCACCCAGAGCTCCCCATGGCCATGAAGAGATCCCCATGGCCACCCAGAGGTCCCATGGCCACCAAGAGATCCCCATGGCTAGCCAGGGATCCCTGTGGCCACCCAGAGGTCCTCCATGGCCACCTAGGGGTTCCCATGGCCACCCAGAGGTCCTCCATGGCCACCCAGGGATCCCTGTGGCCACCCAGAGGTCCTCCATGACCACCCAGGGATCCCTGTGGCCACCCAGAGGTCCTCCATGGCCACCCAGGGATCCCCATGGCCACCATGAGATCCCCTTGGCCACCAAGATATCCCCATGGCCACCCAGGGATCTCCATGGCCACCAAGAGATCCCCATGGCCACCAAGAGCCTCTTGGGTCCCCATGGCCACCAAGAGGTCCCCATGGCCACCCAGGGGACCCCATGGCCACCATGAGATCCCCATGGCCACCCAGAGGTCCCCATGGCCACCCAGAGGTCCCATGGCCACCAAGATATCCCCATGGCCACCCAGAGGTCCCATGGCCACCAAGAGATCCCCATGGCTAGCCAGGGATCCCTGTGGCCACCCAGAGGTCCTCCATGGCCACCTAGGGGTTCCCATGGCCACCCAGGGGTCCCCGTGGCCACCATGAGATCCCCATGGCCACCAAGAGCCCCTTGGGTCCCCATGGCCACCAAAAGGTCCCCATGGCCACCAAGAAGCCCAAAGTCCCCATGGCCACCCAGGGGTCCCTGTGGCCACCCAGGGATGGGGGGGGGGGGGGAAATGGGTGGGATATTGGGTGGGTGGGGGGTGATGGGTGGGGGGTGCTGGGTGGGGGGGTGATGGGGGGGGTGATGGGTGGGGGGGTGATGGGTGGGTGATGGGTGGGGGGTGATGGGTGGGGGGGTGATGGGTGGGGTTGATGGGTGGGGGGTGCTGGGTGGGGGGTGCTGGGTGGGGGGGGGTCTGTCCTGCAGCAGCCGTTGCCCATCAGAAGCCATGAGAAGATTTATTGGAGAGGCCCCTCCTGTACCCCAAATCCCCCCTGGGAACCCCAAATCCCCCTCGGGACCTCCGGATCCCCCTCGGGACCCCTGGATCCCTCCTTGGGACCCCCAAATCCCGCTTGGAACCCCCAAATCCCTCCTTGGGACCCCCAGATCCCAGGAGGAGCTTTGGGATCCCTCAGAGCTCCAGGAGGCTCTTTGGGACCCCCCAGATCCCAGAAGGCTCTGTGGGACCCCCCAAATCCCAGGAGGAGCTTTGGGATCCCCACAAATCCCGGGAGGCTCTGTGGGACCCCCCAATCCCAGGGGGATCTGTGGGATCCCTCAGAGCTCCAGGAGGCTCTGTGGGACCCCCCAAATCCCAGGAGGATCTTTGGGACCCCCCAGAGCCTCTGTGGGACCCTCAAATCCCGGGAGGAGCTTTGGGATCCCTCAGAGCTCCAAGAGGATCTTTGGGACCTCCCAGATCCCAGGAGGATCTTTGGAATCCCCCAAATCCCGTGGAGATCTGTGGGATCCCTCAGAGTTCCAGGAGGCTCTGTGGGACCCCCACAAATCCTGGGAGGCTCTGTGGGATCCCCAAATCCTGGGGGGCTCTTTGGGACCCCCCAAATCCCAGAAGGAGCTTTGGGATCCCCAAATCCTGGAGAGATCTGTGGGACCCCCAATCCCAGAAGGTTCTGTGGGATCCCCCAATCCTGGGAGGATCTTTGGGACCCCCAAATCCCGGAGAGATCTGTGGGATCCCTCAGAGTTCCAGGAGGATCTGTGGGACCCCCCAACCCCAGGGGCATCTGTGGGACCCCCCAAATCCCAGGAGGATTTTTGGGACCCCCCAGCTCCTCAGAGGCTCTGTGGGACCCCCCAATCCTGGGAGGATCTTTGGGACCCCCAAATCCCGGAGAGGTCTGTGGGATCCCTCAGAGCTCCAGGAGGCTCTGTGGGACCCCCACAAATCCTGGGAGGCTCTGTGGGATCCCCCAAATCCCGGGGGGCTCTTTGGGATCCATCAAATCCCGTGAGGATCTGTGGAACCCCTCAAATCCCAGGAGGAGCTTTGGGACCCCCCAGATCCCAGGAGGAGCTTTGGGATCCCCCAAATCCTGGAGAGATCTGTGGGACCCCCAATCCCAGAAGGTTCTGTGGGACCCCCCAATCCTGGGAGGATCTTTGGGACCCCCAAATCCCGGAGAGATCTGTGGGATCCCTCAGAGCTCCAGGAGGATCTGTGGGATCCCCCAACCCCAGGGGCATCTGTGGGACCCCCCAAATCCCAGGAGGATTTTTGGGACCCCCCAGCTCCTCAGAGGCTCTGTGGGACCCCCCAATCCTGGGAGGATCTTTGGGACCCCCAAATCCCGGAGAGATCTGTGGGATCCCTCAGAGCTCCAGGAGGCTCTGTGGGACCCCCACAAATCCTGGGAGGCTCTGTGGGATCCCCCAAATCCTAGGAGGATTTTTGGGATCCCCCAATCCCGGGAGGCTCTGTGGGACCCCCAAATCCTGGGGGGATCTGTGGGATCCCTCAGAACTCCAGGAGGCTCTGTGGGACCCCCCCAAGTCCCGGGAGGCTCTGTGGGATCCCCCAAATCCCGGGGGGCTCTTTGGGACCCCTCAGAGCTGGGGGCTGACCCCATAAACCTCGACCTCGCAGAGGCTGAGCTGCTCCTGGCGCCCCGGGACGGTGACGGTGACGAAACGGCCCCGAAGGCCCCCGCAGCACAGGGCACTGAGGGACCCCGGGGACACCTCCGTGATCACCCCGCAGCTGTGGGGACACCACGGACACGCGTGGGACACGGGGGGAGTGGGGTGGGTGGGGTATGGGACACAGGGTGGGATATGGGGTGGGACAGGGGGTGGGACGGGGTGGGATATGGGGTGGGATATGGGGTGGGGTATGGGGTGGGATATGGGGTGGGATATGGGGTGGGACGGGGTGGGATATGGGGTGGGATATGGGGTGGGACGGGGTGGGATATGGGGTGGGATATGGGGTGGGGTATGGGGTGGGATATAGGACACAGGGTGGGATATGGGGTGGGACAGGGGGTGGGATATGGGGTGGGAAATGGGGTGTGATATGGGTGGGGTATGGGGTGGGATATGGGGTGGAATATGGAGTGGGACACAGGGTGGGATATGGGGTGGGGCGGGGTGGGATATGGGGTGGGATATGGGGTGGGATATGGGGTGGGATGTGGGGTGGGATATGGGGTGGGATGTGGGGTGGGATATGGGGTGGGATGTGGGGTGGAGTATGGAGTGGGACAGAGGATGGGGTATGGGGTGGGATATAGGACAGAGTGGTATATGGGGTGGGATATGGAGTGGGGTATGGGACACAGGGTGGGGTATGGGGTGGGATATGGGGTGGGATATGGGTGGGGTATGGGGTGGGATATGGGGTGGGATATGGGGTGGGACGGGGTGGGATATGGGGTGGGATATGGGGTGGGGTATGGGGTGGGATATGGGGTGGAGTATGGAGTGGGACGGGGTGGGATATGGGGTGGAGTATGGAGTGGGACAGAGGATGGGGTATGGGGTGGGATATAGGACAGGGTGAGACATGGGGTGGGGTATGGGGTGCGATATGGGTTGGGATATGGGTGGGATATGGGGTGGTGGGCTGATGAGTGGGAGAGTGGGTGGGACACTGGGTGGGATTTGGGGTGGGGGGATGCTGGGTGGGATGTTGGGTGGTGATGGGACAGTGGGTGGTGGGCTCACGGGTGGGATGGGTGGTGATGGAACAGGGGGTGGGGTGATGGGTGAGGGGATCATGGGTAGGGGGGTGGGTGATGGGTGGGTGGGATGGTTGGGATCAGGGGTGGGATATTGGGTGGTGGGATTGTGGGTGGGCTGGGTGGCAATGGGACTGTGGGGTGGGTGGGATGGTGGGACAGTGGGTGATGGGATCGTGGGTGGGATATTGGGAGGTGGGATGGTGGGTGGGACAAGGGGTGGGATATTGGGTGGGGTGGTGGGATCACGGGTGGGATATTGGGAGGTGGGATTGTGGGTGGGATGGGTGGTGATGGGGTGATGGGTGGGATGGTGGGTGGTGGGACAGCGGGTGGAGCGGTGGGTGATGGGATGGGGGGTGGGATGGTGGGTGGGGTGGGGGGTGGGATGCTGGGTGGTGATGGGACAGTGGGTGGGATGGTGGGTGGTGGGATGGTGGGTGGGATCATGGGGTGATGGTTGGGATGATTGTTGGGATGATGGGTGTTGATAGGACAGTGGTTGCGATGATGGTTGGGTTGATGGTGGGGATGATGGGTGCTGATGATGGTTGGGATGATGGGTGGTGATGGGACAGTGGGTGGGATGATGGTTGGGATCATGGGATGATGGTTGGGATGGTGGGTAGGATCATGGGATGATTGTTGGGATGGTGGTTGGGATGATGGTTGGGATGATGGTTGGGATGATGGTTGGGACCATGGGATGATGGTTGGGATGATTGTTGGGATGATGGGTGTTGATGATGGTTGGGATTATGGTTGGGATGATGGTTGGGATCATGGGATGACTCTTGGGCTGATTGTTGGGATGATGGTTGGAATGATTGTTGGGATGGTGGTTGGGATAATGGTTGGGATCATGGGATGATGGTTGGGATAGTGGTTGGGATGATGGTTGGGATCATGGGATGGTGGTTGGGATGATGGTTGGGATGATGGCTGGGATGGTGGTTGGGATGGTGGTTGGGATAATGGTTGGGATCATGGGATGGTGGTTGGGATGATTGTTGGGATGATTGTTGGGATGATGGTTGGGATAATGGGATGATTGTTGGGATGATTGTTGGGATGGTGGTTGGGATGATGGTTGGGATGATTGTTGGGATGATGGTTGGATAATGGGATGATTGTTGGGATGATTGTTGGGATGGTGGTTGGGATGATGGTTGGGATGATGGTTGGGATCATGGGATGATGGTTGGGATGGTGGTTGGGATGATGGTTGGGATGATGGTTGGGATGATGGTTGGGATAACAGTTGGGATCCCGGGACGACTGTTGGGCTGATTGTTGGGATCAGGGCCGCTGGGTGGGATGCTGGGTGCTGACGGTCGGGTTGGTGACCTCAGTGGTGACGTCACCGCCCCGGTGTGGGATTTCCCCCGGGATCTCACATGGGGTTTTCCTTGCCCCGTTCCCCCGCCGCGTCCCCCACGTGGATCCGGGCTCCCCGGAGCCTTTCCCAGCAGCAATCCCGACGATTCTGAACCAAAACCGCGGCCACCGGGAGGCTCCCGCCCAGGTCCAGGCTCCACCAGGGCTCCCGTTCCCTCCGGGTGTGGCTGCAGGAGCCCCGGTGCCAAATCCCATCCCGGTTCCCGTCCACCGCCCCGCCGGCTGCTCCGAAGGCGTTGGAAGTGGAGGATTGGGTGGCCCTCTGATCCCGGGCCATGTTGGGAGCTGCCGGGAATTGGGGTGGGATCAGAAGGAATGGGATCGCTGGGAATGGGGATGGGATCAGCAGGGATGGGGATGGGATCAGCAGGAGTCAGATCTCTGGGAATGGGAGCTCCAGGAGTGGGGGTGGGATCAGCAGGAATGGGATCATAAGGAATGGGATCGCTGGGAATGGGGATGGGATCATGAGGAATAGGGATGGGATCAGTAGGAATGGGATCTCTGGGAATGGGATCATAAGGAATGGGATGGGATAAGCAGGAATGAGGATGGGATCAGTAGGAATGGGATCTCTGGGAATGGGATCAGCAGGGATGGGGATGGGAGAAGCAGGAGTCAGATCTCTGGGAATGGGAGCTCCAGGAGTGGGGGTGGGATCAGCAGGAATGGGATCTCTGGGAATGGGGATGGGATCATGAGGAATAGGGATGGGATCAGTAGGAATGGGATCTCTGGGAATGGGATCAGCAGGGATGGGGATGGGATCAGCAGGAATGGGGTCTCTGGAATGGGATCTTCAGGAGTGGGGATGGGATCACAAGGAATGGGATCTCTGGGAATGGGATCTCCAGGAATGGGATGGGATAAGCAGGAATGAGGATGGGATCATAAGGAATGGGATCTCTGGGAATGGGATCAGCAGGAATGGGGGTGGGATCAGCAGGAATGGGATCTCCAGGAATGGGGGTGGGATCAGCAGGAATGGGATCATAAGGAATGGGAATAGGATCTCCAGGAGTGGGGATGAGATCAGGAGGTGTGGGGATGGGATCAGCAGGAATGGGATCTCTGGGAATGGGATCATAAGGAATGGGGATGGGATCATAAGGAATGGGATCGCCGGGAATGGGGATGGGAGCAGTAGGGATGGGATCTCTGGGAATGGGATCAGCAGGGATGGGGATGGGATCAGCAGGAGTCAGATCTCTGGGAATGGGAGCTCCAGGAGTGGGGGTGGGATCAGCAGGAATGGGATCTCTGGGAATGGGGATGGGATCAGCAGGGATGGGATCTTTGGGAATGGGATCTTTGGGAATAGGATCAGCAGGTGTGGGGATGGGATCATAAGGAATGGGGATGGGATCAGCAGGAGTCAGATCTCTGGGAACAGGAGCTCCAGGAGTGGGGGTGGGATCAGCAGGAATGGGATCATAAGGAATGGGGATGGGATCAGCAGGGATGGTATCTCTGGGAATGGGGATGGGATCATGAGGAATAGGGATGGGATCAGTAGGAATGGGATCTCTGGGAATGGGATCAGCAGGGATGGGGATGGGATCAGCAGGAATGGGGTCTCTGGGAATGGGATCAGCAGGGATGGGGTCTCTGGGAATGGGATCTTCAGGAGTGGGGATGGGATCACAAGGAATGGGATCTCTGGGAACGGGATCTCCAGGAATGGGATGGGATAAGCAGGAATGAGGATGGGATCATAAGGAATGGGATCTCTGGGAATGGGATCAGCAGGTGTGGGGATGGGATCAGCAGGAATGGGATCGCCGGGAATGGGGATGGGAGCAGTAGGGATGGGATCTCTGGGAATGGGATCAGCAGGGATGGGGATGGGATCAGCAGGAGTCAGATCTCTGGGAATGGGAGCTCCAGGAGTGGGGGTGGGATCAGCAGGAGTGGGATCATAAGGAATGGGATCGCTGGGAATGGGGATGGGATCAGTAGGCATGGGAATGGGATCACGAGGAATGGGGATGGGATCAGCAGGGATGGGATCTCTGGGAATGGGATCTTTGGGAATAGGATCAGCAGGTGTGGGGATGGGATTATAAGGAATGGGGATAGGATCAGCAGGGATGGGATCTCTGGGAATGGGGATGGGATCATAAGGAATGGGATTGCTGGGAATGGGATCATGAGGAATGGGATCAGAAGGAATGGGATCTCCAGGAATGGGGGTGGGATCAGGAGGTGTGGGGATGGGATCAGCAGGAATGGGGATGGGATCATAAAGAATGGGATCTCTGGGGATGGGATCTTTGGGAATGGGATCTCCAGGAATGGGGATGGGATCAGCAGGAACAGGGATGGGCAGTGGGGGGGTGGGGGCAGCAGTGGCAGAGGTGACAGAGGTGGCCGTGGGGGTGTCAGGGGTGACAATGGGGGTGACAGGGGGGGTGTCAGATGTGACAGAGGTGTCTGTGGGTGTGACAGAGGTGACAATGGGGGTGTCAGAGGTGACAGAGGTGGCAGTGGCTGTATCAGAGGTGACAGAGGTGTCCGTGGGTGTGACAGAGGTGACAATGGGGGTGTCAGAGGTGACAGAGGTGACATTGGGGGTGTGACAGAGGTGCCAGTGGGGGTGACAGAGGTGACACTGGGTGTGACAGAGGTGACACAGGTGTCTGTAGGTGTGACAGAGGTGTCAGGTGGTGTGACAGAGGTGTCAGTGGTGTCCGTGGGTGTGACAGAGGTGTCTGTGGGTGTGACAGAGGTGTCCGTGGGTGTGACAGAGGGGACAGACGTGTCTGTGGGTGTGACAGAGGTGACACTGGGTGTGCCAGAGGTGACACTGGGTGTGTCAGAGGTGACAGAGGTGTCAGTGGGAGTGTCAGAGGTGACAGTGGGGGTGTCAGAGGTGGCAGTGGTGTCCATGGGGGTGCCAGTCACCTCCGGGCAGGGGGGAGCAGCCCTGCTGCAGCACCTCCACCTCGCAGAGCACCAGGGAATCCTCCCGGGCGGGCAGCAGGATGGAGACGAAGCGACCCAGGGCACCCGAGCAGCAAACGGTGCTGAGGGACCCAAACCCAACCTCGGTGATGGTGCCACAGCTGGGGGAGGGGAGAGGGGGGTGAGAAAGGGGGGAGGGAGATGGGGAAGGGGACTGGGGGGGAGAGGGATGGAGGAGGAGGAGGAGGAGGAGGAGGAGGAGGAGGAGGAGGAGGAGGAGGAGGAGGAGGAGGAGGAGGAGGAGGAGGAGGAGGAGGAGGAGGAGGAGGAGGAGGAGGAGGAGGAGGAGGAGGAGGAGGAGGAGGAGGAGGAGGAGGAGGAGGAGGAGGAGGAGGAGGAGGAGGAGGAGGAGGAGGAGGAGGAGGAGGAGGAGGAGGAGGAGGAGGAGGAGGAGGAGGAGGAGGAGGAGGAGGAGGAGGAGGAGGAGGAGGAGGAAGAAAAAAATGAGGAAGGGAAGGATGAGGATGATGAGGATGAAGAGGAGGAGGAGGAGAACAATGAGAACGAGGGGAAGGTGGAGTGCAAGGAGGAGGAAGAGGAGGAAGAGGATGAGGAGAAGAAAGGAGGATGATAAGGAGAAAAATGAGAACAAGAAGGAAGAGCACGAGGAGGAGGAAGAGGAGGAGGAAGAGGATGATGATGAGATTGTCCGAGGAGGAGGAAGAGCAGGAAAAAGAGGAGGAGGAAAAGGCTGATGAGGAGAAAAATGAGAACAAGGAGAAGGAAGAGCACGAGAAGGAGGAGGAGGAAGAGGAGGAGAAGGAGAAAGGAAGATGATGAGGAGAGTGATGAGAACAAGGAGAAGGAAGAGGAGGAAGAGGATGAGGAGAAGGAGAAAGAGGAGGATGCTGATGAGAACGATGAGGAGAACAAGGAGAAGGAAGACCGTGATGATGATGATGATGATGATGATGATGATGATGATGATGATGATGATGATGATGATGATGATGATGAGAGTGTCCAAGGAGAAGGAAGAGCAGGAGAAAGAGAAGGAGGAGGAAAAGGATGAGAAGGAGAAAGGAGGATGATGAAGAGAAAAATGAGAACAAGGAGAAGGAAGAGCACAAAGAGGAGGAGGAGGAGGAGGAGAACAATGAGGAGGAAGAGCATGAGGAGGAAGAGGAGGAGGATGAGGAGAACGATGAAGAGAACAAGGAGAAGGAAGAGCACGAGGAGGAGGAGGAGGAAGAGGATGAGAAGGAGAAAGGAAGATGATGATGAGAATGATGAGGAGAACAAGAAGGAAGATCACGAGGATGATGATGATGATGATGATGATGAGATTGTCCAAGGAGAAGGAAGAGCAGGAGAAAGAGGAGGAAGAGGATGAGAAGGAGAAAGGAGGATGATGATGAGAATGATGAGGAGAACAAGGAGAAGGAAGATCACGAGGATGATGATGATGATGATGAAGAAGAAGGGACAGGCAGAGGAGGACTCCCCATCCTCCCTGGGGGTCCCTGGGGTCTCACAGGGGGTTTCTCCTCCCGTGCTCATCCAAGGAGTCTCCCACGTGGACCTGGGCTCCCTTGAGGCCTCTCCAGCCGCGGGGGTTGGTGATGGTGACGGCGTAGACGCGGTACCGGCGGCCCAGGTCCACTCGCCACCAGGGTTCCGGTTCCTCCCGGGTCCGGGAGCAGGAACCCCTCTCCCAATCCCCATCCCTGTTCCCATCCACCGCTTTTCCGGCGCCGCTTCCGACGTCCAAGGTGGAGGATTGGGTGGCGGGACGTCCCAGGGCCACGTTCTGAGCTGGGGTGACAACAGGGGGGAGGTTGGGGTTGAGGAACCCCCAGGTGGGTTTTGGGGGCGTGTTGAGGGTGTGGGGGTGACCCCCCGGGACTCACCCCCCTCTGTCACCGTGCAGCTCTGCTCCATCACCTCCACCTCGCAGAGGCTGAGCCGCTCCTCCCGGCCCGGGATGGCGATGGTGACGTAACGGCCCCGGGAACCCCGGCAGCAAACGGTGCTGGTGGAACCGGGCCCCGTGTCGGTGATGGTGCCACAGCTGTAGGGGGGAGGGAGAGGAGGGTGAGGAGGAGGTGGTGGTGGTGGAGGAGGAGGAGGCTGATGAGGAGAGGGAAGAGGAGGAGGAGGAGGAAGAGGAGGAGCAGGTGGTGGTGGAGGAGATGGAGGAGGGGGAAGAGGGGGAAGAGGGGGAAGAGGGGGAAGAGGGGGAAGAGGGGGAAGAGGGGGAAGAGGGGGAAGAGGGGGAAGAGGGGGAAGAGGGGGAAGAGGGGGAAGAGGGGGAAGAGGGGGAAGAGGGGGAAGAGGGGGAAGAGGGGGAAGAGGGGGAAGAGGGGGAAGAGGGGGAAGAGGGGGAAGTGGAGGAGGAAGAGGAGGAGGAAGAGGAGGAGGAAGAGGAGGAGGAAGAGGAGGAGGAAGAGGAGGAGGAAGAGGAGGAGGAAGAGGAGGAGGAAGAGGAAGGTGTAGAGGAGAGGGAAGAGGAGGAGGAGAGGGAAGAGGAAGAGAAGGAGGAGGAAGAGGAAGAGGAGGAGGAGGAAGAGGAGGAGAGTGAAGAGGAGGAGACTGAAGAGGAGGAGAGAAGAGGAAGAGGAGAAAGAGGAGGAGAGGGAAGAGGAGAGGGAAGAGGAGGAGGAGGAAGAGGAGGAGGAGGAAGAGGAGGAAGAGGAAGAGGAGGAAGAGGAAGAGGAGGAAGAGGAGAAGGAAGGTGAGGAGGCGAGGGGCGAAGAGGAAGAAGAGGGGGAGGAAGAGGAGAAGAAGGATGAGGAGAAAGAGGGTGATGATGGTGAGAATAAAGAAGGAGGAGGAAAAGGAAGAGAAGGAGGAGGAAGGAGGATGAGAAGCAGGAGGAGGAGGAAGCGGGCGGTGAGCAGGAGAGGGAAGAGGAGGAGGAGAAGGGGGAGGAGGAGGAAGAGCAGAAGCATGAAGAGAAAGAGGATGATGAGGATAAAGAGGATGAGGAGGAGGAGACAGAAGAGGAGGAGGATGGGGATGATATTTATGATGAAGATCAGGAGGAGGAAGGGTTGGGTGGTGGTGATTTGGCACAGCAGTGGGTTGGGTGTTGGCGAGTTGGGTTGTGTTGAGTTGGGTGTTGGTGAGTTGGCACACTGGTGACTTGGGTGTTGGAGGGTTGGGTTGTGTTGAGTTGGGTGTTGGCGAGTTGGGTGTTGGCGAGTTGGGTGTTGGCGAGTTGGGTGTTGGCGAGTTGGGTGTTGGCGAGTTGGGTGTTGGCGAGTTGGGTGTTGGCGAGTTGGGTGTTGGCGAGTTGGCACACTGGTGAGTTGGGTGGTGGAGAGTTGGGTGGTGGAGAGTTGGGTGGTGGAGAGTTGGGTGGTGGAGAGTTGGGTGGTGGAGAGTTGGGTGGTGGAGAGTTGGGTGGTGGAGAGTTGGGTGGTGGAGAGTTGGGTTGCGTTGAGTTGGGTGGTGGAGAGTTGGGTGGTGGAGAGTTGGGTGGTGGAGAGTTGGCACAGTGGTGAGTTGGGGGTTGACGAGTTCGGTGGTGGAGAGTTGGGTTGCGTTGAGTTGGGTTGCGTTTTGAGTTGGGTGGTGGGGAGTTGGGTGGTGGGGAGTTGGGTGGGGGGGAGTTGGGTGGGGGGGAGTTGGGTGGGGGGGAGTTGGGTGGGGGGGAGTTGGGTGGGGGGGAGTTGCGTGGTGGGGAGTTGCGTGGTGGGGAGTTGCGTGGTGGGGAGTTGGCACAGTGGTTATTTGGGTGTTGGCGAGTTGGGTTGCGTTGGGTTGGGTGTTGGTGATTTGGCACAGTGGTGATTTGGGTGTTGGTGAGTTGGGCTGCGTTGAGTTGGGCTGCGTTGAGTTGGGCTGTGTTGAGTTGGGCTGCGTTGAGTTGGGCTGCGTTGAGTTGGGCTGCGTTGAGTTGGGTGTTGGGGAGTTGGGTGTTGGGGAGTTGGGTGTTGGGGAGTTGGGTGGTGGGGAGTTGGGTGGTGGGGAGTTGGGTGGTGGGGAGTTGGGTGGTGGGGAGTTGGGTGGTGGGGAGTTGGGTGGTGGGGAGTTGGGTGGTGGGGAGTTGGCACAGTGGTTATTCGGGTGTTGGCGAGTTGGGTGTTGGCAAGTTGGGTTGTGTTGGGTTGGGTGGTGGCGAGTTGGCACAGTGGTGATTTGGGTGTTGGTGAGTTGGGCTGCGTTGAGTTGGGTGTTGGTGATTTGGCGCGGTGGCGATTCGGTGCCTGGGGATTGGCTGAGCGAGGAGTGGGCGCGGGGGGTTGGGTGCGGAGGGGGCGTGGCACCCTAGGGTGGGGGGGACGGGTCACTCACACGGGGTTGCGGGTGCCGTGGGCGGCCAGGGAGTCCCCGACGTGGACGCGGGCGCCCTTGAGGCGGTGCCAGCAGCAATCCAGGCGGTTCCTCACCACCACGGCAGCCACGGCGCGGCGCCGGCCCAGATCCACCGTCCACCAAGGTTCCGGTTCCCTTTGGGTTTGGGAACAGGAACCGTGCAGCCAGTTCCCATCCCTGTTGCCATCCACGGCGTTGATGGCGTCGCCGGCGCGGCCGGAAGTGGAGGATTGGGTCGCCGGGCGCCGCAAGGCCAAATTTTGGGCTGGGGGACACCAAGGGACGCCGGGTGACCGTCCCCAACCTGTCCTTCCGGTGCCATGGCCCAAAACGATGACGTGCCACTGGTTTTGGGCCAGGTGCCAGCCCAAGCAGGGGCTCAACGCTCGTCCCGTGTCGGGGGGGGGGGGGAGGGGCTTTTTTTGGGTCCTTACCGCCAGGCGGAGGGTGACAACCCTGAGGTGTCACCTCCACCTCGCAGAGGACAAGGACGTCCTCCCGCCCGGGGATGATGATGGAGACGTAGCGGCCCGGCAGCCCGTTGCAGCAGACGGTGGTGGCGGCCCCAGGCCCGGTGTCCAAAATGGCGCCGCAGCTGTTGGGCAGTGGGATCGTCACCGTTGGGGGCGGTGGTGGCACAGCCAGAACCTTTGGAGGGGAGGGGAGGGGTGGTGACACACAAAGGGCTGGGGACTCACACGGGGTTGCGTTTCCCGTGGTCGCTCAAGGAGTCCCCGACGTGGACTTGGGCCCCCAGGAGGCTCTCCCAGCAGCAGTCGCGGCGGTTGGTGACGGTGACGGCGTAGACGGCGTGGCGGCGGCCCAGGTCCACCCACCACCAGGGTTCCTCTTCCTTCTCCGTGTGGGAACAGGAGCCGGAAGGCCAATGGGGGTCGACCTTCCCGTCCACCGCGTTGACCGCGTGGCTCTCGGCGTCCAAGGTGGAGGACTGAGCCACGGCGCGGCCCAGCGCCACGTTGGGGGCTGGAAGGGGATGAGGGGGGGTGGGGGTGAGGGTTGGGGGTTTGATTGCTCAAAAAAAAAAACCCAATCTAACCCGTTTCCCACCCAAAACTCTGGGTTGGTACCTCCGGGCAAAGGGGAGCAGCCTTGGAGCACCACCTCCACCTCGCAGAGCACCAAGGCCTCCACCCGCCCCGGGATGAGGATGGAGATGAAACGTCCCACCAAGCCCTGGCAGCAAAGGGTGCTGAGGGACCCGGGCCCCGCGTCGGTGATGACACCGCAGCTGTTGGAGAAACCAAAAAAGACACAAAAAAAACCCTAAACGTCATTCAAGTGGTCATGGGAGGGGGATGAGACCTCTACAGAACGTCTGGGCCCAACCACATTGGGTGACTGGGAGGAGAGGACACAAAATGGCACCCCGGGGGTTCTGGAAGTCTCCAGAGCAGAGAACACAAGATGGCACCCTGGGGGTTCTGGAAGTCTCCAGAGGAGAGGACACAAGATGGCACCCAGGGGGTTCTGGAAGTCTCCAGAGCAGAGGACACAAGATGGCACCCAGGGGGTTCTGGAAGTCTCCAGAGCAGAGGACACAAGATGGCACCCAGGGGGTTCTGGAAGTCTCCAGAGCAGAGGACACAAGATGGCACCCAGGGGGTTCTGGAAGTCTCCGGAGGAGAGGACACAAGATGGCACCCAGGGGGTTCTGGAAGTCTCCGGAGGAGGGGACACAAGATGGCACCCAGGGGGTTCTGGAAGTCTCCAGAGGAGAGGACACAAGATGGCACCCAGGGGGTGCTGGAAGTCTCCAGAGGAGAGGAGACAAGATGGCACCCAGGGGGTGTTGGAAGTCTCCAGAGGAGGGGACACAAGATGGCACCCAGGAGGTTCTGGGAATCTCCAGAGGAGGAGATTGTTCCAGTGGTGTCACCACAGCTGTTGGAGAAACCAAAAAGGACACAAAAAAAACCCCAAACATCATTTGAGTGATCACCAGAGGTGGATGAGGCCTCTACAGAACGTCTGGGCCCAACTATTTTGGGTGAACTAGAGAAGGGGACACAAGATGGCACCCAGGAGGTGCTGGAAGTCTCCAGAGGAGGAGATTGTTCCAGTGCTGTCACCACAGCTGTTGGAGAAACCAAAAAGGACAAAAAAAACCCAAAACATCATTCAAGTGATCACCAGAGGTAGACGAGACCTCCAGAGAACATCTGGGCCCAACTAAGTTAGGTGACCTAGAGGAGGGGACACAAGATGGCACCCAGGGGGTTCTGGAAGTCTCCAGAGAGGGAGATTGTTCCAGTGCTGCCACCACAGCTGTTGGAGAAACAAAAAAGGACACAAAAAACCCCAAAACAAACCCAAACATTATTTGGGTGATCACCAGAGGTGGACGAGACCTCTACAGAACGTCTGGGCCCAACTATTTTGGGTGAACTAGAGGAGGGGACACAAGATGGCACCCAGGGGGTGCTGGAAGTTTCCAGAGAAGGAGATTGTTCCAGTGGTGTCACCACAGCTGTTGGAGAAACCAAAAAGGACAAAAAAAACCCCCAAACATCTTTTGAGTGATCACCAGAGGTGGAGAACATCTGGGCCCAACCACGTTGGGTGACCTAGAGGAGAGGACACAAGATGGCACCCAGGGGGTGCTGGAAGTTTCCAGAGGAGGAGATTGTTCGAATGGTGTCACCACAGCTGTTGGAGAAACCAAAAAAGACACAAAAAACCCCAGAACATCATTTGAGTGATCACCAGAGGTGGACGAGACCTCTAGAGAACATCTGGGCCCAACCATGTTGGGTGACCTGGAGGAGGGGACACAAGATGGCACCCAGGGGGTTCTTGAAGTCTCCAGAGAAGGAGATTGTTCCAGTGGTGTCACCACAGCTGTTGGAGAAACAAAAAAGGACACAAAAAAACCCCAAAACAAACCCAAGCATTATTTGGGTGATCACCAGAGGTGGACGAGACCTCTACAGAACGTCTGGGCCCAACCACGTTGGGTGACCTGGAGGAGAGGACACAAGATGGCACCCAGGGGGTGCTGGGAATCTCCAGAGAAGTGTTGAAGGTTGGATGGGGCTTGGAGCCCCCTGGGCTGGGGGAGGGGTCCCTGCCCATGGTTTGGGGTGGAACTGGGGGAGCTTCAAGGTCTCTTCCAACCCCAAACCATTCAATGATTCTATGGTGAAGAAGACCAAGTATTGACCCCTGGGGGACCCCCTTGACCTCCAACTTGACCCCACTCCCTTGGTCACCACCATCTTGACTGGTGTCACTTCTCAATCCCCCTCAGGGCCCACCCATCTTCTTGACTTCCCCAGTTGAGGACGTCACGGGTGCCACCACCAAGAACCTCCCCAAAGCCAGGGTAGATCCCACCCACTGACATCATCAATGACGTCACCTCCCAAAGGGTTGGGAGATGACATCATCAACAGTGTCACCTCCCAAAGGGCTTGGAGGTGACATCATCAACAATGTCACCACCATCTTGAGTGGTGCCACTTCTCAGTCCCCCTCAGGGCCCACCCATCTTCTTGACTTTCCCAATTGAGGACGTCACGGGTGACACCACCAAGAACCTCCCCAAAGCCAAGGTAGATCCCACCCACTGACATCATCAATGACGTCACCTCCCAAAGGGCTTGGAGATGACATCATCAACAGTGTCACCTCTTGACTGGTGTCACTTCTCAATCCCCCTCAGGGCCCACCCATCTTCTTGACTTTCCCAGTTGAGGACATCACGGGCGCCACCACCAAGAATGTCCCTGAAGCCAAGGTAGATCCCACCCACTGACATCATCAATGACGTCACCTCCCAAAGGCTTGGGAGATGACATCATCAACAGTGTCACCTCCCAAAGGGCTTGGAGATGACATCATCAACAATGTCACCACCATCTTGAGTGGTGCCACTTCTCAGTCCCTCTCAGGGCCCACCCATCTTCTTGACTTCCTTAATTGAGGACGTCACGGGTGCCACCACCAAGAACCTCCCCAAACCCAAGGTAGATCCCACCCACTGACATCATCAATGACATCACCTCCCAAAGGGTTGGGAGGTGACATCATCAACAGTGTCACCTCTTGAGTGGTGTCACTTCTCAGTCCCCCTCAGGGCCCACTCATCTTCTTGACTTTCCCAGTTGAGGACGTCATGGGCGCCACCACCAAGAACCTCCCCAAAGCCAAGGTAGATCCCACCCACTGACATCATCAATGATGTCACCTCCAAAAGGGTTGGGAGATGACATCATCAACAGTGTCACCTCCCAAAGGGCTTGGAGATGACATCATCAACAGTGTCACCTCTTGAGTGGTGTCACTTCTCAGTCCCTCTCAGGGCCCACCCTTCTTCTTGACTTTCCCAGTTGAGGACGTCACGGGCGCCACCACCAAGAATTTCCCCGAACCCAAGGTAGATCCCACCCACTGACATCATCAATGACATCACCTCGCAGAGGGCTTGGAGATGACATCATCAACAGTGTCACCTCCCAAAGGGCTTGGAGGTGACATCATCAACAATGTCACCACCATCTTGAGTGGTGTCACTTCTCAATCCCTCTCAGGGCCCACCCATCTTCTTGACTTTCCCAGTTGAGGACGTCACGGGCGCCACCACCAAGAATTTCCCCGAACCCAAGGTAGATCCCACCCACTGACATCATCAATGATGTCACCTCCAAAAGGGTTGGGAGATGACATCATCAACAGTGTCACCTCCCAAAGGGTTGGGAGATGACATCATCAACGACGTCACCTCCCAAAGGGTTTAGAGCCTCACATGGGGTTATCCCGACCGCGCTCTCCCGGCGCGTCACCGACGTGGACCTGAGCCCCCCGGAGACTTTGCCAACAACAATCCTGACGGTTCTTGACCACGACGGCGACCACGGGCTGGGCCCTTCCCAAATCCACGTTCCACCAAGGTTCCATCTCCTTCAAAGTCCGGGAGCAGGAGCCGTGGGGCCAGATCCCGTCCCGGTTGCCGTCCACGGCGTTGGCGGCGATGCTGTGGTTGGGGAAGGAGGAGGATTGGGTGCTGGGGCGTCCCAAGGCCGCGTTGAAAGCTGCCAAGGAGGAGAAGAAGGTCGACGGTGGAGGGGTTGGAATCCTCATTGGAAGAGGGGGTGGGATTCTTCTGGAAAAGGGCTGGGAACTCACCGGTGGGCGGGATGTGGCAGCTCTGGGTGCTCGTGTCTTGAGCCAGGACTTGGGTGAGGAGAAGAAGAACCCAGGGCAGGGCCATGGTGGGAGCTGTGGGGAAGAGGAGGGGGGTGTGGGGACCACCAGGATTGGTTTGGGATCAGCAGGATCCCAGGGGACCAGCAGGATCCTCTGGGAGACCACCCTGATCCTCAGGGACCGCTGTGATATCCACGGGGACCACCATGATTCCTCAGGGACCATCAGGATCCCATGGGACCACCACTAGCCCTGAGGACCACCCAGGGCCTCAGGGATCACACCACAATCCCATGGGACCACCCTGATCCTTTGGGATCACACCACGATCCCTGGGGACCACTGTGATATCCATGGGGACCATTGTGATTCCTCAGGGACCATCAGGATCCCAGGAGACCACCATGATCTCTGGGGGACCACCACTAGCCCTGAGGGCCACCCTGATCTTCTGGGACCCCACCATGATCCCTGGGGACCACTGTGATATCCATGGGGACCATCAGGACCCCACAGGACCACCATGATCTCTGGGGGACCACCCTGATCCTCAGGGACCACTGTGATATCCATGGGGACCACCATGATTCCTCAGGGACCATCAGGATCCCATGGGACCACCACTAGCCCTAAGGACCACCCAGGGCCTCAGGGATCACACCACGATCCCTGGGGACCACTGTGATATCCATGGGGACCACCATGATTCCCCAGGGACCACCAGGATCCCAGGGGACCACCAGGATCTCTGGGGGACCACCCTGATCCTCAGGGACCACCATGATTCCCCAGGGACCACCCTGATCCTCAGGGACCACCATGATTCCAGGGATGGCCACAATCTTCGGCAACCACCCCACAATCCCTGGGGGCCACCACAATCCTCAGGGACCACCATGATCCCTGGGGACCACCTCACAACCCCTGGTGACCACCATGATCCTTGGGAACCACCCTGATCCCTGGAGACCACCCTGATCCTTGGAGACCACCATGATTCCCGAGGGACCACCACAACCCCTGGAGATGGCCATGATCCTTGGAGACCACCCTGATCCTTGGGAATCACAACCCCTGGTGGCCACCATGATCCTTGGGATCCACCATGATCCCTAGAGACCACCATGATCTTTGAGATCCATGAAGATCCCTGAGGGATCACCACAACCCCTGCTGGCAACCATGATCCCTGGGGACCACCATGATCCCTGAGGGACCACCAAAACTCCTGGGGTCCACCACGATCCCTGGAGACCACCATGATCCTTGGGATCCACCACAACCCCTGGAGATGGCCATGATCCTTGGAGACCACCCTGATCCTTGGGAATCACAACCCCTGGTGGCCACCATGATCCTTGGGATGCACCATGATCCCTGAGGCCCACCACAAACATTGGGGTCCACCACAATCCCTGGAGACCACCGTGATCTCTGAGGGACCACCATGATCCCTGGGATCCATAATGAGCCCTGGAGACCACCATGATCCTTGGGAACCACCATGATCCCTGAGGGACCACCACAATTCCTGGGGTCCACCAGGATCCTTGGAGACCACCACAACCCCTGTGGTCCACCACAATCCCTAGAGACCACCATGATCCCTGAGGGACCACCACAATTCCTGGGGTCCACCAGGATCCTTGGGATCCACCATGATCCCTGGAGACCACCAGGATCCCTGGGGTCCACCAGGATCCCTGAGGGACCACCAGGATCCTTGGGATCCACCATGATCCCTGAGGCCCACCACAAACCTTGGGGTCCACCACAATCCCTGGAGACCACCATGATCCTTGGGATCCACCATGATCCCTGGAGACCACCATGATCCTTAGGAACCACCATGATCCCTGAGGGACTACCACAAACCTTGGGGTCCACCACGATCCCTGGAGACCACCATGATCCCTGAGGACCACCACAACCCCTGGGGTCCACCAGGATCCTTGGGATCCACCATGATCCCTGGGATCCACCACAACCTCTGGGGTCCACCACAATCCCTAGAGACCACCATGATCCCTGGAGACCACCATGATCCCTGAGGGACCACCACAATTCCTGGGGTCCACCAGGATCCTTGGGATCCACCATGATCCCTGGAGACCACCATGATCCCTGGGGTCCACAAGGATCCCTGAGGGACCACCATGATCCCTGAGGGACCACCATGATCCCTGGAGACCACCATGATCCCTAAGGGACCACCACAATTCCTGGAGACCACCATGATCCCTGAGGGACCACCATGATCCCTGAGGGACCACCACAATTCCTGGAGACCACCATGATCCCTGGGGTCCACCATGATCCTTGGGATCCACCAGGATCCCTGGAGCCCACCATCTCTTACCCTGTTGGTGAAGAAGGGTTGGAGGGTCCCCACCGTCCTCTGGAGATGGAGAAGGAGCAGAAGGAGAAGGAGGAAGAAGAGAAGGAGGAGGAGGAGGGCTGGAGGAGGCCACGTGGCACCCAGTTAATGTTTAAAGAAGGTTTTGGTGACACAGTTGGGTGCTGCCATGGTGTCACCTTCCCCCTGCCACCACGGGACAGAGTGTCCCCAAGAGGTGACACCGGGGCGTGAAGTTCTCCCAGGTGGAAACTTGAGTTTCTACCAAGCTTGGGTGGTGGTTGGGGAAGGGGGGGAGGGGAAAGAACTTCACCCCCACCCTTGAGAGCACCCAGATTGGGTTGGAAAAAGGGTGGGAGGGGTGGTGGCAGTGGCACGAGGGGTGACACCGGGTGACAGACCCCACAACGAGGGAGAAGCAAAGTGGGAGAAGGTCCAAACTTGGTGATTTTATTGATTCCTTGATAAAAGCCCGGCCAGCGGGGACAGAAGGGGACATCTGGGGACAGTTGGGGACATCTGGGGACAGCTGGGGACATCTGGGGACAGCTGGGGACACATGGAGATGGTTGGGAACGTGGGTGCTGAGCTCCACTCCAGCTCCTGGGTTGGGGGGTGCTCCCCACCCCCTCCCCAAACGGCCACAATGGAGGTGCCACAACGCTCGGGGTGAGGCCACGTTGTCCCCGGAGGTGACAGGAGGGGAAGGGGTGGAAGGCGGCTTCCTGTTGTCACCTGGTGGCTTCCTGTGGTCACCTGGTGGCTTCCTGTGGTCACCTGGTGGCCAGGATCTCCTGGGTGGCCAAGCGGATGAGGCGGTGGAAGTCGAAGTGGAGATGTTTCCTCCAGAAGCGGCGGTCGCGCCCGAAGACCTGGGCGGGAAACCGGGGGCTCCCTGTGGGGGTGAGGGCCACCAAATTCCTGTCACGAGGGGGGGAGGGGACCAACCAAGGGACAGCCAAGGTGACACCTTCACCTTCTTTGTCCCCCTCACCGATGCCGTGGAAGATCCTGGCGACGGCGCGGCCGGAAAAGTTCTCCTCGGGGCGGAGAGCCAGGAAGCGGCGGATGTCGGCGCGGATTTGGGTCTCCTGCTCTGGTGGCTGCTGAGGAGACACCAAGGAGGTGACATCCCAAGGTTTTCCTCAAAATGGTGTCCCCCTGTCCCCCCAGGCCATCCAGATCCCAACTGGAGAGCCCAGCCAACTGGAGGACCCATCCAACTGGAGGTCCCCCCATCCAACTGGAGGTCCCCCCATCCAACTGGAGATCGTCCCATCCAACTGGAGATCGTCCCATCCAACAGGAAGTCCCACCCAACCGGAGGTCCCCCCATCCAACTGGAGATCCCATCCAACTGGAAGTCCCCCCCATCCAACTGGAGGTCCCATCCAACTGGAGGTTGTCCCATCCAACTGGAGGTTGTCCCATCCAACTGGAGGTGGTCCCATCCAACTGGAGGTGGTCCCATCCAACTGGAGGTCCCCCCATCCAACTGGAGATCCCCCCATCCAACTGGAGATCCCCCCAACCAACTGGAGATCCCACCCAACCGGAGGTCCCATCCAACTGGAGGTCCCATCCAACTGGAGGTCGTCCCATCCAACTGGAGGTCGTCCCACCCAACCAGAGGTCCCACCCAACCAGAGGTCCCACCCAACCAGAGGTCCCACCCAACCAGAGGTCCCCCCATCCAACCGGAGGTCCCACCCAACTGGAGGTCCCACCCAACCGGAGGTCGCATCCAACCGGAGGTCGCATCTAACCGGAGATCCCATCCAACCGGAGGTCCCCCCATCCAACTGGAGGTCCCATCCAACTGGAGATCCCCCCAACCAACCGGAGATCCCACCCAACCGGAGGTCCCATCCAACCGGAGGTCCCATCCAACCGGAGGTCCCCCCATCCAACCGGAGGTCCCCCCATCCAACTGGAGATCCCATCCAACTGGAGGTTGCAGCCAACTGGAGGTCCCACCGAACCGAAGATCTCATCCAACTGGAGGTCGTCCCATCCAACTGGAGATCCCCCCATCCAACCGGAGGTCCCACCCAACCGGAGGTCCCACCCAACCGGAGGTCCCCCCATCCAACTGGAGATCCCATTCCACTGGAGGTCCCATCCAACCGGAGGTCCCACCCAACCGGAGGTCCCACCCAACCGGAGGTCCCACCAAACCGGAGGTCCCACCAAACCGGAGGTCCCATCCAACTGGAGGTCCCACCCAACTGGAGGTCCCACCCAACTGGAGGTCCCACTGAACCGGAGATCCCATCCAACTGGAGATCCCATCCAACTGGAGGTCCCATCCCACTGGAGGTCCCAGTTGATGGTTGGAGCAACTCCCAAAGGACTCAAAAGTTGGGGTTTTGCTCACCGTGGTATCTCCAGGAGCTTCCTCCTCATCCTCTTCTTCCTCCTCCTCCTCACGTGGTTCCTTCTCGAAGTAATCCTGGAGTAGAGCCTTCAACTGGGAGCTCCTCTCCTCTTCCTCTTCCTCAGGATGAAGGTCACAGGTCTGGAACGCTACGCTGCGCGGCCGGAATCAACGCCCCGACCCTTTCCCATGATCCCAACTCCACAACCCTTCTACCACCAAGATGGGAGCTTGAAGGATCAGGGAGGGCTTTTCCTCACCTCTGGAATGCCCGGAAGCAGGCCTGGAGTTGCCCAAGAGCCATCTTCTCCCTGGCCACCACTCTTCCATGGAGGAAGTCACAGAGGAAATCCAGCTCCCGGGCCGTGAGGTCACCGTAGGCGCGGAAGTGGAAGGACAAATCCTCAAATTCCACCAGGATCCCGCTCTTCCCACCTGGAAAACATCCAAAACGTGGTTGCCCACCCAAAATTTGGTGCCCACCAAGAGGTGGTGACCACCAGAAGAATCTGTGTCCCCCACCCCCTCCCCCTTTTTTTTGTTTTTATTTTTTTTTAAATTTTTTTCCAAGCCCAGGTACCTCGGCAGAGCCGCGGATCCCACTGGAGTTGACGCAAGGAACGTTTGACCAAAGGCACCTCCCACCCCATGGAATCACTCAAGGAGACCACGTTGAATTCCAAGGAACTGCTCTGCCCATGATCTCGTCCCACCAAACGTTCCCGGGCCAGGAAGACAGCGATAGGAGGAGAGCTGAGGACAGGAGAACATCAGAAAGGTCACGGCCACGGCTTGGAGAGGGATCTTTAAGGTTGGAAGAGTTGGAGAACATCTGGAGAACATCTAATTCCAGCCTTGAGGTTGACTTAGAGGACAGGATGGTGTCCAGGTGGGGTTTGGGATGTCTCCAGAGATGGAGACTCCACCGTGGCTCTGGGAAACTTCTTCCCAGTGCTCTGCAACCCTCAGAGCCAAGAAGTTCTTCCTCAAGTTGAGAGGGAACTTCCCATGGTTGAGTTTGTGGCACCACTCAGAAGGATCTGGTCCCCTCCTCCTGATCCCTGAAAGGATCTTTATGGAGGAGATCATCCCCTCCGTGTCCTCCTGACCAACCCCAGGCCCTTCAGCCTCTCCTCCAATCGTAGCAGAGGTCCCAACCCCATCTTGGTGGCTCTTGAGTTGGATGGCTCTCCAGTAGCTCCTTGTCCTTCATCACTTGGGTGTCCTACAGCTGGATCAAGTTCTCCAGGAGAGGGGGAGGAGGGAAGGAGAACCTCCCTTGACCTGTTGGCCACCCCAATCTTCTCCACGCACCCCAGGAAGCCATCAGGCTTCTTGGCCACAAGGGTTGGTTGGTTGGTGGTCATCCTGTTGTCCACCAGGACCTTCTCCAGACAGCTGCTCACCCCCCAACCTCTGCTGATCCACAGGCCCCCCCAACACTTGCTCTTGGTCAACCTCATGAGGTTCCTCTCCAACCAGATCTCCAAACTCTCCAGGGTCCTGCTGGATGGCACCTCCTGGTGGATGGATCAACCACCCCTTCCCCACTTTGGTGTCACCACCCGGAGGGGACGTTTGTCCCTTCACCCAACTCATGGATGAAGACCTTGACCAAGAGGTGGAGGCCACCAAGTAGACTCTCCAGACCACCAAAGAAAACCCCTCTGAGCTTTGGGCTTGGAGCCCCTTCTCCAACCACTTGGGAATGGCCTCACCTCCTCGCAGCTTCCCGGAGTTGCCGGGCTCCTCCGTAGCTCCGGATCCTGCAGGTGGAGTAGGTGGGATGCAACAATTCCAACCAATGGCGTGGGTGGAGCTCCAGGTAGCACAGGAGGGTTTCAATTCCTGAAGGAGACGTCTGGATGGATCCTGGATCCCCTTTCCCAGATCCTGGATCTCTCCACTCCCTGGTTCCTCACCTTCTTCTCGGAGATCCAAGGTCTCCACAGTTGGTTGGATGGGGATGGTGCGTTCGTGCTTGTAGCACACACGTTGGACACTTGGTTGGGAGGTTCTGGAGTCTTCTTCCTCCTCCTCCTTTTCTCCTTCTTCTTCTTCTTCCAAGAGTTTGGCCATTTCGGAGTCTTCCACCTCTGTGTCCTGTGTGGGACATGAAGCTGGTGGTGGCACCAGTTGGAGGATGGGAAGGGTGTTTAGGACATCCCAAACCTGAGATGTCTCCTGGTCATGGTCCTTTTGGGACATCCCAACCCTTCTCCCGACCATGATCTCACTCCCTATTCCAGATGTTCCTCCTTGGGACACCCCAAGAGTCTCCTGACCCTAATCTCGCCCTCAAGTCCAGATGTTCCTTCTTGGGACACCCCAAGAGTCTCCTGACCACAATCTCACTCCCTATTCCAGATGTTCCTCCTTGGGACATCCCAACTTCTGCTCTGCTGCCCATTCCTGACCATGATCTCACCTCCAAGTCCAGATGTTCCTCCTTGGGACATCCCAACTGTCCTGCTGGTCACTGTCCTACAGCCCATCCCAGATGTTCCTTTTGGGACATCCCAACCCTTCTCCTGACCATGATCTCACCCCCTGTTCCAGATGTTCCTCCTTGGGACACCCCAAGAGTCTCCTGACCATGAGCTCACCCCCTATTCCAGATGTTCCTCCTTGGGACATCCCAATTGTCCTGCTGGTCACTGTCCTACACCCCATTCCAGATGTTCCTTTTGGGACATCCCAAGAGTCTCCTGACCATGATCTCGCCCCCCAGTCCAGATGTTCCTCTTTAGGACACCCCAAGAGTCTCCTGACCATGGTCCTACAGCCCATCCCAGATGTTCCTCCTTGGGACATCCCAATTGTCCTGCTGGTCATGGTCCTTCACCACAACCCAGATGTTCCTTTTGGGACATCCCAACCCTTCTCCTGACCATGATCTCACTCCCTATTCCAGATGTTCCTCCTTGGGACACCCAAAGAGTCTCCTGACCCTAATCTCACCCTCAAGTCCAGATGTTCCTCCTTGGGACACCCCAAGAGTCTCCTGACCACAATCTCACTCCCTATTCCAGATGTTCCTCCTTGGGACATCCCAACTTCTGCTCTGCTGCCCATTCCTGACCATGATCTCACCTCCAAGTCCAGATGTTCCTCCTTGGGACATCCCAACTGTCCTGCTGGTCCTGGTCCTACAGCCCATCCCAGATGTTCCTTTTGGGACATCCCAACCCTTCTCCTGACCATGATCTCACTCCCTATTCCAGATGTTCCTCCTTGGGACACCCCAAGAGTCTCCTGACCATGAGCTCACCCCCTATTCCTGATGTTCCTCCTTGGGACATCCCAATTGTCCTGCTGGTCACTGTCCTACAGCCCATCCCAGATGTTCCTCCTTGGGACACCCCAATTGTCCTGCTGCTCATGGTCCTACAGCCCATCCCAGATGTCCCTTTTGGGACATCCCAAGAGTTTCCTGACCATGATCTCACCCCCCAGTCCAGATGTTCCTCTTTAGGACACCCCAAGAGTCTCCTGGCCATGGTCCTACAGCCCATCCCAGATGTTCCTCCTTGGGACACCCCAATTGTCCTGCTGCTCATGGTCCTACAGCCCATCCCAGATGTTCCTCCTTGGGACACCCCAATGGTCCTGCTGCTCATGGTCCTACAGCCCATCCCAGATGTTCCTCCTTGGGACATCCCAACATTCTCCAGGTCATGGCCCTTCACACCATTCCAACTTTGCCCATTGGAACATCCCAGCCCATCTCCTGACCACGCCCCCATCCCACCCCTCCAAGCTGTCCCTCCAGGGATTTAATGTCCCCGATGAAGCCACCCAACACCTCCAAACGTTTTCCACCTCATTCCATAGGGAGATAAAGACCCAGGACCGTGGTGGGATGGGATCTCCTCAGCTCCTCCCTCACCTTGACAAGCTCCTGGTGTTTCTGGTGCAGCTCCAAACATCTACAAGGCTTAAAAACCATCTGCACCAACTTCTTGATGGTGACAAAATCCACGGTGTCGCCGTAAATGTGACGCCGAAGCTCGTGGAGATCTTCACCCTGAGGGGGGAAAAAACCCAAAAACCCAAAAAACCTGGAAAATGGGAAAATCCCTTCCCCTCACCCCAAATTTGGAGAGAAGAAAAAAAAAAAAAAATCCCAGTTTTGGGAAGAAGTTTACCTCTGGGTCTAGGAAGAGGTGACACCAAGCGGGTTCCCCGTCTCGCCCGGCCCGGCCGATTTCTTGGACGTAAGACTCAAAATTTTTGGGCATGTTGTAATGGATGACTCCTCGGACATTGGCTTTGTCCAATCCCATCCCAAAAGCCACCGTGGCCACCACCACTCGGAGGTGACCCCTCATGAAGTTCTTCTGAACACCACGGCGTTGGGAAGGGGACAAACCGGCGTGGTAAGCGTCGGCGACCAACTGGAGAGGGGGCTTTTTGCCTTCCAAGAAAAGAAAAAAAAAAAAAAGGAAGAAATTCAGGTTTAATGAAGGAATTCTCAACCTGGTTGGTGATTCATTCCAGGATGGAATTCATCCTGTGGAAAGATAATTGGTCCTCAGGAATGTGGAGCTCCAAGTGAAGGTGCCAGAAGTCGTTCAGCTCCGGTTGGTTCGGGACGGCGTGGCCGGCGATGAACAAAAGGAGGTGGAGGAGAAGGAGGAGGAGGAGGAGGGAATGGATCCAAAAGGAGGAGAAAGAAAGGAGGGAATGGATCCATCAGGATCTAAACACTTCCAGAAAGACCCACGGTGAGGATTAGGAAGGAGAATTAAAACTTCCAAGTCATGGTCGAGAGGTTTGGAGAAATAAAACCTTGGAGAACGTTGGTGAAACGCCCCAAATTTGGGTGTGGATCAGGAGGGGACACCAGAGGGGACATTTTAAGGTTGAGGGTGGTGTCACCTACCCTTGGGTTGGTTCTTTTTTTGGGAAAGATCCCTCAGGATCCAAACACTTCTAGGAAGACCCATGCTGAGGGTTAGGAAGGAGAATTAAAACCTCCAAGTCATGGTCGAGAGGTTTGGAGAAATAAAACTGTGGAGAATGTTGGTGAAATGCCCCAAATTTGGGTGTGGATTGGGAGGGGACATTTTAAGGTTGAGGGTGGTGTCACCTACCCTTGGGTTGGTTCTTTTTTTGGGAAAGATCCCTCAGGATCCAAACACTTCTAGGAAGACCCATGCTAAGAATTGGGGAGAAGAATTAAAGCTTCCAAGTCATGGTTGAGAAGCTTGGAGAGAGAAATCCTTGGAGAACGTTGCTGAAATGCCCCAAATTTGGTCATGGATTGGGGAGGGGACACCAGAGGGGACATTTTAAGGTTGAGGGTGGTGTCACCTACCCTTGAGATCCAAACCAATTCCAGGAAGACCCATGTTAAGAATTGGAGAGAAGAATTAAAGCTTTCAAGTCATGGTTGAGAAGCTTGGAGAGAGAAATCCTTGGAGATTGTTGGCAAAATGCCCCAAATTTGGGTGTGGATTGGGGAGGGGACACCAGAGGGGACATTTTAACGTTGAGGGTGGTGTCACCTACCCTTGGGTTGATTCTTTTTTGGGGAAAGATCCCTCAGGATCCAAACACTTCCAGAAAGACCCATGCTGAGGATTAGGAAGGAGAATTAAAGCCTCCAAGTCATGGTTGAGAAGCTTGGAGAGAGAAATCCTTGGAGAACGTTGGTGAAATGCCCCAAATTTGGGTGTGGATTGGGAGGGGACATTTTAAGGTTGAGGGTGGTGTCACCTACCCTTAGGTTGGTTCTTTTTTTGGGAAAGATCCCTCAGGATCCAAACACTTCCAAGAAGACCTATGCTAAGAACTGGGGAGAAGAATTAAAGCTTCCAAGTCATGGTTGAGAAGCTTGGAGAACGAAATCCTTGGAGAATGGTGGTGAAATGCCCCAAATTTGGTCATGGATTGGGAGGGGACATTTTAAGGTTGAGGGTGGTGTCACCTTCCCTTGGGTTGGTTCTTTTTTTGGGAAAGATCCCTCAGGATCCAAACACTTCCAGAAAGACCCATGCTGAGGATTAGGAAGGAGAATTAATGCCTCGGATCATGGTTGAGAAGTTTGGAGAAAGAAATCCTTGGAGAATGTTGGTGAAATGCCCCAAATTTGGTCATGGATTGGGGAGGGGACACCAGAGGGGACATTTTAAGGTTGAGGGTGGTGTCACCTACTCTTGAGATCCAAAGCACTTCCAGAATGATCCAAGGGGAGGGTTGTGGAGGAGAATTAATGCCTCGGATCATGGTTGAGAAGTTTGGAGAGAGAAATCCTTGGAGAATGTTGGTGAAATGCCCCAACTTTGGTCATGGATTGGGAGGGGACACCAGAGGGGACATTTTAAAGGTGAGGGTGGTGTCACCTACCCTTGGGTTGGTTCTTTTTTGGGCCTGGGGTGGGCTGGTGGGGTGGGATCCCTTGGAGGGAGGTGCGGATGAGGGCGGCGAGGCGAGTGGTCTCCTCACGGCGGGTGCAGTAGACAATGATGGAATCCAAGGATCCAAAACGTTCCCCTTGGAGTAAGGAGATGAGAGCCTTAAAAAGAAGAAAAAAAAAGAAATTTATGGAAAAAAAGAACAGGTTGGAATCTTCATTTCTTAAAAAAAAAAAAAAAAAAAAAAAATCCACTCATCCCGGTACCCAATCCTGGTTTTTTTTTTTGTCTCAAACCTCATCCCGATAGCGGTCGAGGGAGACGGAGAGGAGGAGGTTTGGGGGGATGGGGGTGAAACGTGGGATTTTTCCTTCCTCTTCCTGGGAGATTCCCAAATGTTTGGCCACATCCCTGGTGGTGGCCAAGGTGGCAGTGGCCGTCAGCCCCAAGAAGCAGCGGACGCCCAAGCGATCCCGAAGAACCTGGTTTGGAAAAGTCCAAAAAAAAAAAAAAAAAAAAAAAAAAAAAAAGTGGGATTTGGAGATTTTTTTGAGGTTTTTTTGGGTGGGATTCCTTCTTTTTTTTGGGATTCTTTCCCACCTTGCAGATCCGGAGGTAGGAGGGCCGGAAGTTGTGGGACCACTCGGAGAGGCAGTGGGCTTCGTCGATGCAAGCGAAAGCCACGGGGGGCAAGTTGGGGACACCAGGGAGGAAACCAGATCCTGGTTCTGATCCAACCAGAGCTTCTGGAGACATGAGGAGGACCTGGACCTCTCCCCGTCTCACCTGGGTTTGGAGAAGATCAAGGAGAAGAAGGAAAAAAAAAATTAAAATAATTAAAATGGAGGTTTTGGAGGTTTTCTCTCAGGAATGAACTCCCCCCAAACCCTCCCAGACCCACTCGGTACCAGGGGCTCCTCCTGAACCCTCCCGGACCCACTTGGTACCCGGGACTCCTCCCGAACCCTCCTGAACCCACTCGGTACCAGGGGCTCCTCCTGAACCCTCCCTGAACCACTCAGTACCTGGGGCTCCCCCAGACCCACTCGGTACCCGGGGCTCCCCCCGGATCCTCCTGGACCCACTTGGTACCCGATCTCCCACCGAACCCACTCAGTACCAGGGGCTCCTCCCTGACCCACTTGGTACCCGGGGCTCCCCCCGAACCTCCCAGACCCTCTTGGTACCCAGGGCTCCTCCCGAACCTCCCTGGACCCACTCGGTACCAGGGGCTCCTCCCAAACCCACTCGGTACCCGGGGTTCCCCCCGAACCTCCCCGGACCCACTCGGTACCAGAGGTTCCCCCTGAGCCCCCCTGGACCCAGTCAGTACCTGAGGCTCTCTCCGAACCCTCCTGGACTCACTCGGTACCTGAGCTCCTCCTGAACCCTCCCTGATCCACTCGGTACCCGGGGCTCCTCCCAAACCCACTCAGTACCAGGGGCTCCTCCCGAACCCTCCCTGAACCACTCAGTACCTGGGGCTCCCCCAGACCCACTCGGTACCCAGGGCTCCTCCTGAACCACTCCAGACCCACTTGGTACCCGGGGCTCCCCCCCGGATCCTCCCGGACCCACTTGGTACCCAATCTCCCACCGAACCCACTCGGTACCAGGGGCTCCTCCCGGACCCACTCGGTACCCGGGGCTCCCCCCGAACCCCCCCCGGACCCACTCGGTACCTGGGGCTCCCCCTGAACCCTCCCAGACCCTCTTGGTACCCGGGGCTCCTCCTGAACCTCCCTGGACCCACTCGGTACCAGGGGCTCCTCCCAAACCCACTTGGTACCCGGAGCTCCCTGCGAACCCCTCTGGACTCACTCGGTACCTGGGGCTCCCCCTGAACCCCTCCGGTACCAGGGGCTCCTCCCAAACCCTCATGGACCCACTCGGTACCGGGGGCTCCCCCTGAACAGCCCCTGACCCACTTGGTACCGGGACCAGACCAGGGAGATCCGGGCACTATAGAGCCCTATGGAGCCCCTATAGACACTATAACACCCTATGGACACCCTATAAAGCTCCTATAGAGCCCCTATGGGCACTGTAGCAACCTATGGATACCCTATAGACACCCTATAGAACCCCTATAGCACCCTATGGACACCCTATAGAGCCCTATGGACATTATAGCACCCTATAGAACCCCTATAGAGCACTATGGACACTATAGCACCCTAGAGAGCCCCTGTGACACCATATAGAGCCCTTATAGACATCTTATGGGCACCCTATAGAGTCCCCATAGACACCCTATAGGACCCTACAGAGCCCCTATGGACACTATAGGACCCTATGAACATCCTATAGAGCCCTTATAGACACCCCCTAGAGCCCCTATGGCACCCTATAGCCCCCTAGGGCATGCTATAGTACTCTGGACACCCTATAGCACCCCATACACACCTTAGAGCGCCCCTATAGAGGCCCTAGAGCACCCTATAGACACCCTATAGACCCCCTATGGCCCCATTGGACAGCCTATAGAGACCCTGTGGCACCTTATGGGCACCCTACAGAGCCCCTTAGCACCCTATAGAGCCCCTATGGCCCCATTGGGCAGCCTATAGAGACCCTGTGGCACCTTATGCGCACCCTACAGAGCCCCTTAGCACCCTATAGAGCCCCTATGGGCAGCCTATAGAGACACTGTGGCACCTTATGGGCACCCTACAGAGCCCCTTAGAACCCAAAAAACCCCCATGGCCCGTCTGGGCAGCCTATAGAGCCCCTATGGCCCCTGTGGGCAGCCTATAGAGACCCTGTGGCACCTTATGGGCACCCTACAGAGCCCCTTAGCACCCTATAGACACCCTATGGCCCCTGTGGGCAGCCTATAGAGACCCTGTGGCACCTTATGGGCACCCTACAGAGCCTCTTAGCACCCTATAGAGCCCCTATGGCCCCGGTGGGCAGCTACAGAGATCCTGTGGCAACTTATGGGCACCCTACAGAGCCCCTTAGCACCCTATAAACACCCTATAGAGCCCCTGTTGGCAGCCTATAAAGACCCTGGGGCACCTTATGGGCACCCTACAGAGCCTCTTAGCACCCTATGGACACCCTATGACCCCTGTGGGCAACCTATAGAGACCCTGTGGAACATTATGAGGGCCCTCCAGAGCCCCTTGGCACCCTATAGACACCCTATAGACCCCCTATGGCCCCATTGGACAGCCTATAGAGACCCTGTGGGCAACCTATAGAGACCCTGTGGCACCTTATGGGCACCCTACAGAGCCTCTTAACACCCTATAGAGCCCCTATGCCCCCTGTGGGCAGCCTATGGAGACCCTGTGGCACCTTATGAGCACCCTACAGAGCCCCTTAGCACCCTATATACACCCTATGGCCCCTGTGGGCAACCTATAGAGACCCTGTGGAACATTATGAGGACCCTACAGAGCCCCTTGGCACCCTAGAGACACCCTATAGAGCCCCTATGCCCACTGTGGGCAACCTATAG
This sequence comes from Heliangelus exortis, assembly GCF_036169615.1. Classification (NCBI taxonomy): domain Eukaryota; kingdom Metazoa; phylum Chordata; class Aves; order Apodiformes; family Trochilidae; genus Heliangelus; species Heliangelus exortis. The sequence continues at coordinate 150,847,112 of NC_092423.1, read as the reverse complement.
AGACCCTGTGGCACCTTATGGGCCCCCTACAGAGCCCCTTGGCACCCTAGAGACACCCTATAGAGCCCCTATGCCCACTGTGGGCAGCCTATAGAGACCCTGGGGCACCTTATGGGCACCCTACAGAGCCTCTTAGCACCCTATAGAGCCCCTATGGCCCCGATGGGCAACCTATAGAGACCCTGTGGAACATTATGAGCACCCTACAGAGCCCCTTAGCACCCTATAGACACCCTATAGAGCCCCTGTGGGCAGCCTATAGAGACCCTGGGGCACCTTATGGGCACCCTACAGAGCCTCTTAGCACCCTATGGACACCCTATGGCCCCTGTGGGCAACCTATAGAGACCCTGTGGAACATTATGGGCCCCCTACAGAGCCTCTTAGCACCCTATAGAGCCCCTATGGCCCCGGTGGGCAGCTACAGAGATCCTGTGGCAACTTATGGGCACCCTACAGAGCCTCTTAGCACCCTATGGGCACCCTATGGCCCCTGTGGGCAACCTATAGAGACCCTGTGGAACATTATGAGGACCCTACAGAGCCTCTTAGCACCCTATAGAGCCCCTATGGCCCCGGTGGGCAGCTACAGAGATCCTGTGGCAACTTATGGGCACCCTACAGAGCCTCTTAGCACCCTATGGGCACCCTATGGCCCCTGTGGGCAACCTATAGAGACCCTGTGGAACATTATGAGGACCCTACAGAGCCTCTTAGCACCCTATAGAGCCCCTATGGCCCCGGTGGGCAGCTACAGAGATCCTGTGGCACCATATGGGCACCCTACAGAGCCTCTTAGCACCCTATGGACACCCTATGACCCCTGTGGGCAACCTATAGAGACCCTGTGGCACATTATGAGTACCCTACAGAGCCCCTTAGCACCCTAGAGACACCCTATGACCCCTGTGGGCAACCTATAGAGACCCTGTGGCACATTATGAGTACCCTACAGAGCCCCTTAGCACCCTATAGAGCCCCTATGGACATCATAGCACCCTATAGACCCCCTATAGCACCCTATGGAGACCCTACAGAGCCCCAAACCCTTCACCTTCTCCATGGAGTTTTCCCGTTGGGTTTTGGTCATGTTGGAATGGAGGCAAATGGCCTTGAGGCAGGGGGGCAAACCTGAGGTCTGGAAGAGAAGCCATTGGATTGGGATTGGCCACTGCTTTTCCCTATTTTTTTTCAGGGATAAAGGGCTAAAATCCAAGTGGTTACCTGGTCATCCATGAGGGACACCAAGGGGGAGATGACCAAAGTGATGGATCTGGAACGTTGGTGGTAGAGGTGAGCGGGGAGCTGGTAGCAAAGGGACTTCCCCATCCCTGTGGGTAACACCACCAGGGTGGAAAGACCTGGAAAAATTAAAAAAAAAAGGGATTCAGGACACTTCCTGGAAAACTGGAATCCCACAGAGGAAAAGCTGGAAACCCACCAGAGAGGATCCTCATGATGGGCAACTCTTGGCCGGGTCGGAAGGAGCTGTAGCCAAACATCTTCAGAGCTTCCAAGACCTCATCCGGGGGTTCTGCTGGAAAAGAGGACACAGGGGGTGAGGTTTGGGGGGAAAAAGAGGGGAAAAAAGGTGACAAAGAGCCCCACCTGGCACCTTCCCCTCTGGTCCCGGGGTGTAGAGGGGCTCCACGGGGTTGGGAGGAGCAGGAGGTTCAACTTGTGGCCTCCAAACTTGAGGAGAAACGGGGGATCCCCAGGAATTTTGGGGGTTTTCTTCATCCCGAGGGAGAAAAAAACAAAAAGCAGCAGTTGGGATTCTAAAACCTTCAGGAATCCAACCCCCCAAAAAACCCCCAAAATAAGGAAACCACACCAGAAAACTCAGGCAACACCGTGTTGGTCCTGCGAGCCACTTCCTCCAGGGTGGGAAGGGGATCTTCCTCTTCCTCTTCCTCCTCCTTGGGGCCGTTCTCCTCCTCCCGCAGCGCGTTCCCTGCGTAAATCCGTGATGAGAAACCCTTCATTTCCACAAAATCCCCCCAAAAATCCCCCCAAAAACAGAGCTCCTGGCCTTACCTCCTCCCTGGCACGCTGCTGCCCCAGTGTCCCTGTCCCACCACACCTGAAGCAAACGTTGGAGTTTCCACCTCCCCCCAAAAATTGGGGCTTTTTTTTTCCACTTTTCCTTCCAAACCTGGGGAGCAAAACCACCTCTGATTTTTTTTTTTTTTTTTTTTTTTAAAACCCTTGCTTTTTAACTCAAAAAAAATCGGGAGTTTTTTTTGGGATGTTTTGTTTTGCTTCCCACCCCAAGGCTGGGTTGAAAGATGCCAAATTCAAGAGAAACACCAATAAAAAAATTAAAAAAAAAAAAAGGAATTTTTCATCCCGGGCGGCGCCGATCCCGAAACGTTTCGCTTCGAAACGGCCGTTTCTTAAAAAAAAAAACAACCCCAAAACGAATCAAAATTCAGGAAAAGGGGGAAAAAAAAGGTGGGAATTCCATCCATTGGGATCTCCAGTACCTTCTTACGGAGGTGGCTCCCCCTCCTGCTGGGACCCCGGGTGTAGGATTTCCTCTTCAGGTTGAGGCGGACGAAGTTTGGCGGCGTTGAGCGGCGTTGCCCGGCGCGGGGGTTTGGGAGCTTCCTCTTCCACTTCCTCTTCCTTTTCCACTTTCTTCCTTTTCCTGGAAGTGTTTTTTGGGAGGATCCGGTGGCTTCCCACGATCTTTTTGGGTTGCCACGTGCCCTTCCTCCTCCAACGTTCCCTCTTCCTCCTCAAAAGTTCTCTCATGGTGTTGGTGGAGCTTGGTGGGACCCAACACGTCATCTTCTCCATGTGGTCTTTTCCTCCTGGAATTTCCCGGTTTTTTCCAGGTGGGTCCCTGCCACTTCCCTGATTGTCCTTTTGTCCCCAAGTGTCACTTGACCCTTCCTCTTCCTCCTCCAACGTTCCCTCTTCCTCCTCCAACATTTCTTCAGGGCACTGGTGGAGCTTGGTAGGACCCAACACGTCATCTTCTCCAATCCTCCTGGAATTTCCTGGTTTTTCCAGGTGTGTCCCTGCCACTTCCTGGATTGTCCTTTTGTCCCCAAGTGTCACTTGACCTTCCTCTTCCTCCTCAAACGTTCCCTCTTCCTCCTCCAACATTCCTTCAGGGCATTGGTGGAGCTTGGTAGGACCCAACACGTCATCTTCTCCACGTGGTCTTTTCCTCCTGGAATTCCCTGGTTTTTCCAGGTGTGTCCCTGCCACTTCCCTGATTGTCCTTTTGTCCCCAAGTGTCCCTTGACCTTCCTCTTCCTCCTCAAACGTTCCCTCTTCCTCCTCCAACATTTCTTCAGGGCATTGGTGGAGCTTGGTGGGACCCAACAAGTCATCACCTCCACCATCTCCAGGTGTTTTTTTTCTTCCTGGAATTCCCTGTTTTTTCCAGGTGTGTCCCTGCCACTTCCTGGATTGTCCTTTTGTCCCCAAGTGTCCCTTGACCTTCCTCTTCCTCCTCCAACGTTTCCTCTTCCTCCTCCAACATTCCTTCATGGCACTGGTGGAGCTTGATGGGACCCAACACTTCATCCTCTCCATCATCTCCGCCCTCTCCAGGTGTTTTTTTCCCTCCAGGAATTCCCTGTTTTTTCCAGGTGTGTCCCTGCCACCTCCTGGGCTGTCCCTTTGTCCCCAAGTGTCCCCTGGCACCTCTGGAGCCAGTCGGGATCCAAGGAACCCAATCTCTGGGTCACCTCCTTCCTCAGCTTCTGGAATTTTTGGGGTGGGGGGATCTTGGGGGGCTTCAAGGTGAGGAGGAGGAGTTGGGGGGACACACGGAGGGTGGGAGGAAGCAGCAGCTCCTCTGGGGACACCTGGGGGGTGGCTTTGTCACTTGTCACCTGCTCAGCCTCCAGGGGGGGGGCAGGTGGGGTCCTCCGGGGGGTTGGGGGTCCTCCTGGGGGTCAGGGGGGGGCTCCTGGAGGAAGGGGAGGGGGAGATGGTTGGTGGGTGGGTGGGTGAGTGGGTGCCCCCCACCCCCCAGCTCGTGGAGAAGACTTTGGGGGGGGGGGTCTGGTACCAAAGTGACATTTTGGGGGGGTCCTGGCAGGTGGGGGCAGCATTTTGGGGGGGGTCTGGTGGGAAAAGGAGCATTTTTGGGGGTGTCTGAGGGGAGGGGTTCATCATTTTTGGGGGGTCTGGTGGGAAAAGGACCATTCTGGGGGGGTTTGACAGGTGGGGGTCAGAATTTTGGGGGGGGTTTGGTGGGAAAGGGACCATTTTGGGGGGGGGTCTGGTACCCAGATGTCATTTTGGGGGGGGGGTCTGGTAACCAAATGTCATTTTGGGGGGGGTCCTAGAAGGTTTTTTGGGGGGGTCTGGTGGGAAAAGGATCATTTTGGGGGGATCTGGTACCCAGATGTCATTTTGGGGGGGGGTCTGGTGGAAAAGGGATCATTTTGGGGGGGGTTTGACAAGTGAGGGTCATAATTTTGGGGGGGTCTGGTGGGAAAAGGATCATTTTGGGGGGTGTCTGAAGGGAGGGGTTCATCATTTTTGGGGGGTCTGGTGTGAAAGGGGACCATTTTGGGGGGGTCTGAGGGAAGGGGGCAGCACTTAGGGGGGGGTCTGGTGGGGAAGGGACCATTTTGGGGGGTCCAGCAGGAGGGGGGTCAGAATTTTGGGGGGTCTGGTACCCAGATGTCATTTTGGGGGGGGTCTGGTGGAAAAGGGATCATTTTGGGGGGTCCTGGCAGGTGGGGGGTTTTTTTGGGGGGGTCTGGTGGGAAAAGGACCATTTTGGGGGGGTCCGGGCAGGTGGGGGGCAGCATTTTTTGGGGGGTTTGGTGGGAAAAGGATCATTTTTGGGGGTGTCTGAGGGGAGGGGTTCATTATTTTTGGGGGGTCTGGTGGGAAAAGGACCATTTTGGGAGGGGGGTCTGGTACCCAGATGTCATTTTGGGGGGTCTGGTGGAAAAGGGATCATTTTGGGGGGTCCTGGCAGGTGGGGGCAGCATTTTTGGGGGGGGTTTGGTGGGAAAAGGATCATTTTTGGGGGTGTCTGAGGGGAGGGGTTCATTATTTTTGGGGGGTCTGGTGGGAAAAGGACCGTTTTGGGGGGGGGGGTCTGGTACCCAGATGTCATTTTGGGGGGGTCTGGTGGGAAAAGGATCATTTTGGGGGGGGGGGGGGGGTCTGGTGCCCAGATGTCATTCTGGGGGGGTCTGGTACCAAAGTGACATTTTGGGGGGGTCCTGGCAGGTGGGGGCAGCATTTTTGGGGGGGTCTGGTGGGAAAAGGATCATTCTGGGGGGGTCTGGCACCCAGATGTCATTTTGGGGGGGGGTCTGGTGGAAAAGGGATCATTTTGGGGAGGGGTGACAAGTGAGGGTCATAATTTTGGGGGGGGTCTGGTGGGAAAAGGATCATTTTGGGGGTGTCTGAGGGGAGGAGTTCATCATTTTTGGGGAGTCTGGTGGGAAAGGGGACCATTTTGGGGGGGTCTGGCAGGAGGGGGGTCAGAATTTTGGGGGTGTTTGGGTGTTATGGGTGAGGAAAAGGCCCCAGGAGCCCCCCCAAACCTTTCCCAGGGCTCCAAGTTTGGATTTCAGCCTCATCCCAAGGGATTGCACCCCCAGTTTGGGGAGGGGGCTCTGCCTGGGGGGCCGGGGCTGGCGGTTGAGGTGGGAGCCCCAGGAGCCCCTGTCTGGCACCTAAAGACACAAAGAGCAACAAAAAATTAATAAAACATCACAAAATTTAAGAAAAACCCACCAAAAAACCCCAATGAAAGTTATAAAAACAACATAAAGTTAAAAAAAAAAACCAACAAAACCATTAAAAAAGGTTAACAAAGAAAAATGAAAAAAAAAACCCAGGGGGAAAAAGCAAAGGAAAAAAAAAGCAAAGGAAAAAAAAGCAAAGGAAAAAAAAGCAAAGGAAAAAAAAGCAAAGGAAAAAAAAGCAAAGGAAAAAAAAGCAAAGGAAAAAAAAGCAAAGGAAAAAAAGCAAAGGAAAAAAAGCAAAGGAAAAAAAGCAAAGGAAAAAAAGCAAAGGAAAAAAAGCAAAGGAAAAAAAGCAAAGGAAAAAAAGCAAAGGAAAAAAAAGCAAAGGAAAAAAAAAGCAAAGGAAAAAAAAGCAAAGGAAAAAAAGCAAAGGAAAAAAAGCAAAGGAAAAAAAAGCAAAGGAAAAAAAAGCAAAGGAAAAAAAAGCAAAGGAAAAAAAAGCAAAGGAAAAAAAAGCAAAGGAAAAAAAAAGCAAAGGAAAAAAAAAGCAAAGGAAAAAAAAGCAAAGGAAAAAAAAGCAAAGGAAAAAAAAGCAAAGGAAAAAAAAAGCAAAGGAAAAAAAAGCAAAGGAAAAAAAAGCAAAGGAAAAAAAAGCAAAGGAAAAAAAAGCAAAGGAAAAAAAAGCAAAGGAAAAAAAAGCAAAGGAAAAAAAAGCAAAGGAAAAAAAAAGCAAAGGAAAAAAAAGCAAAGGAAAAAAAAGCAAAGGAAAAAAAAGCAAAGGAAAAAAAAAGCAAAGGAAAAAAAAGCAAAGGAAAAAAAAGCAAAGGAAAAAAAAAGCAAAGGAAAAAAAAGCAAAGGAAAAAAAAAGCAAAGGAAAAAAAAGCAAAGGAAAAAAAAGCAAAGGAAAAAAAAGCAAAGGAAAAAAAAAGCAAAGGAAAAAAAAGCAAAGGAAAAAAAAAGCAAAGGAAAAAAAAGCAAAGGAAAAAAAAGCAAAGGAAAAAAAAAGCAAAGGAAAAAAAAAGCAAAGGAAAAAAAAGCAAAGGAAAAAAAAAGCAAAGGAAAAAAGAGCAAAGGAAAAAAAAGCAAAGGAAAAAAAAGCAAAGGAAAAAAAAAGCAAAGGAAAAAAAAGCAAAGGAAAAAAGAGCAAAGGAAAAAAGAGCAAAGGAAAAAAGAGCAAAGGAAAAAAGAGCAAAGGAAAAAAGAGCAAAGGAAAAAAGAGCAAAGGAAAAAAGAGCAAAGGAAAAAAAGAGCAAAGGAAAAAAGAGCAAAGGAAAAAAGAGCAAAGGAAAAAAGAGCAAAGGAAAAAAGAGCAAAGGAAAAAAGAGCAAAGGAAAAAAGAGCAAAGGAAAAAAGAGCAAAGGAAAAAAGAGCAAAGGAAAAAAGAGCAAAGGAAAAAAGAGCAAAGGAAAAAAGAGCAAAGGAAAAAAGAGCAAAGGAAAAAAGCAAAGGAAAAAAGCAAAGGAAAAAGCAAAGGAAAAAGCAAAGGAAAAAAACCAAAGACAAAGAAAAAAAACAAAAACCAAAGAAAAAAAACCAAAGAAAAAAACCAAAGAAAAAAAACCAAAGAAAAAAAACCAAAGAAAAAAAACCAAAGAAAAAAAACCAAAGAATAAAAACCAAAGAAAAAAAACCAAAGAAAAAAAACCAAAGAAAGAAAAAAAACCAAAGAAAAAAAACCCCAAAGACACAAAAAACCCAACCCCCTCTACAAAGTTATAAAATACACTCAAAAAAATGAAAATATCAGTAAAAAACCCACAAAATTAAAACCAAAAATAAGTAAAAAAAGCTTAAAAAACCAACACAAAACCCCACAAAAATTTAAAAACCCACAAAAAAATTTAAAAACCACAAAAAAATTAAAAACCCCACAAAAATAAGAAACCCCACAAAAATAAGAAACCCCACAAAAATAAGAAACCCCACAAAAATAAGAAACCCCACAAAAATAAGAAACCCCACAAAAAATTTAAAAACCCCACAAAAATTAAAGAAACCCATAAAAATAAGAAACCCCACACAAAAATAAGAAACCCCACAAAAATTAAAAAACCCCACAAAAATTAAAAAACCCCACAAAAATTAAAAAACCCCACAAAAATTAAAAAACCCCACAAAAATAAGAAACCCCACACAAAAATAAGAAACCCCACACAAAAATAAGAAACCCCACACAAAAATAAGAAACCCCACACAAAAATAAGAAACCCCACACAAAAATAAGAAACCCCACACAAAAATAAGAAACCCCACACAAAAATTGGAAAAAAAACCCACAATTTTTTAAAAAACCCCAAATACCCCCACAAGAATTATACAAACCCTACAAAATTAAAACCCCACAGTAATTAAAACCACAGAAAAATAAAAAAAACCCACAGAACTTAGAAAAAACCCACAAAAATGTTAAGGAACACAACCCCCCAAAAAATTTTAAAAAAGACAAATTTAAAGAAAAAAAAATCATAAAAAACTAAAAAAAGAAACCCCCAAAATTAAAAAGACCACATAAATGCCCTGACATAAATTAAGGAAAAACAGAATAATTTAGAGAAAAAAAATTAAGGAAATCACAAAAATTTAAAAAACACACAAAAAAAAAAAATGTGGAGGGGAAGGTGGAACTTGGGGTACCTGGGGGGGCTCCTGGGGGGGCTCTGGGTCCTCTCTCAGCTTCTTCAGTGCCTGATACTCCTTGTAGAGCCCTGAAAGCAGCTTCAGATTTGGGGCAAATCTGGGGGGTTTTGGGACATTTTGGGTCTTTTCCCCTAAATCCCACCAAAGGAGCTCAGATGGGGGTCCAACTCCTCACCTCCCCCCCCCCAAAAATGTCCCCCCGGGGGGAGCCAAAAGTCCTCAAGGAAGGGGAAATGGGTTGAAATTATGGAGAATTTTTTTTCTGTTGTTTTATCATTAAAATGACCCAAAAATGTCCCCGTTTTTTGGGGGGGGGGGGATGGGGGGTGCTCACGTCTGGTGTCCCTCTGGGGCTTCCCTGATGTCTTCCTGGAAGGAAAATGGGGCAGAAAGTGGGAAAAATGGGTAAAGAAGTGAGGGGGGGGGAGAAAAATATAGGGGAAGGGGGGGGAGAAAAAAATAGGGGGAGGGGGGAGAGAGAAAAAGGGGGGGGGGAGAGAAAAAGGGGGGGGGGGAGAGAAAAAGGGGGGGGGGAGAGAAAAAGGGGGGGGGGGGAGAGAAAAAGGGGGGGGGGAGAGAAAAAGGGGGGGGGGAGAGAAAAAGGGGGGGGGGAGAGAAAAAGGGGGGGGGGAGAGAAAAAGGGGGGGGGGAGAGAAAAAGGGGGGGGGAGAGAAAAAGGGGGGGGGGAGAGAAAAAGGGGGGGGGGAGAGAAAAAGGGGGGGGGGGAGAGAAAAAGGGGGGGGGAGAGAAAAAGGGGGGGGGGAGAGAAAAAGGGGGGGGGGAGAGAAAAAGGGGGGGGGGGAGAGAAAAAGGGGGGGGGGAGAGAAAAAGGGGGGGGGGAGAGAAAAAGGGGGGGGGGAGAGAAAAAGGGGGGGGGAGAGAGAAAAAGGGGGGGGGAGAGAGAGAAAAAGGGGGGGGGAGGAGAGAGAAAAAGGGGGGGGGGAGAGAGAGAAAAAGGGGGGGGGGAGAGAGAGAAAAAGGGGGGGGGAGAGAGAGAAAAAGGGGGGGGGAGAGAGAGAAAAAGGGGGGGGGGGAGAGAGAGAAAAAGGGGGGGGGGGGAGAGAGAGAAAAAGGGGGGGGGGGGAGAGAGAGAAAAAGGGGGGGGGGGGAGAGAGAGAAAAAGGGGGGGGGGAGAGAGAGAAAAAGGGGGGGGGGAGAGAGAGAAAAAGGGGGGGGGAGAGAGAAAAAGGGGGGGGGGGAGAGAAAAAGGGGGGGAGGGGAAAAAAAGGTGGGGGGAGGGGAAAAAAAGGTGGGGGGAGGGGAAAAAGGGGGGGGGAGAGAGAAAAAGGGGGGGGGGAGAGAGAAAAAGGGGGGGAGGGGAAAAAAAGGGAGGGAGGGGAAAAAAAAGGGGGGGGGAGGGGAAAAAAAAAGGGGGGGGGGAGGGGAAAAAAGGGGGGGAGGAAAAAAAAAGGGGGGGAAGGGGAAAAAAAAGGGGGGGGAGGGGAAAAAAAAGGGGGGGGAAGGGGAAAAAAAAGGGGGGGGAGGGGGAAAAAAAGGGGGGGGGGGGTGTGGAAAAAGGGGGGTGGGGACGGGAAGGGGAGCGGAATTGGGGCGGAAATGGTGATTTCAGGGAAAAATCAGGGGGACCCTGAGAGGGGACATTATGGGGGGGGGCACAAACACCTTATGGGGGACACCCCCTCCCCCCCGGGGCCTCTCCCCTCACTTTTCCCTCCCTTTTCCCTCAGTTCTCTCTCAGTTTTTCCCTCAGTTTTCCCTGAGGTAAACACCGCCCCCCTCCCCGTGTACCTGGTTGGGTTTCCTCTGCCTCTCCCGCTGGAAATCGCTTTCCCACCTCTTCAGCAACGCCCTCACCTCTCTCAGCCGCTCCATAGCGCTCAAAACGCGGTTAAAGGACCCAATTCGGGGCCTTTTTTTTGGGCTCTCGGAACCGCCCGGAGTTCACTCAGCGCCTCAGAGCAAGCGGCGAGAGAGCGAACAGCCCGCGCCCGCTGCGCCTCAGCCAATGGGAGTTGAGGAGGGGCTGATTGACGGCTCCTCCAACCAATGGAGAGCGCGGAAGAGGTAACCCCGCCTTCTCTTTGCGAAAGACGCGTTTTGATTGGCCGAGGCTGCTGGGCGGGCCCGGAGGTGCCGCGGGGCGCTGCCGGGGGAGAGTCCGGGCTGCGCGGTGAGGGGAGCGGCCATGTTGGGGAGGGGGCGGAGGGGCTGGGGGGCTTCTCAGCACCGGGGGGAGATGAGTTAGGAGGTCAGGGAGGGTCCCTGCCGTGGGGTGGGGTCTCTGATGTGGGGAGGTCTGAGGGAGGGGTCCCCCTGTGACTGGGGGGGGGGGGGGGCTGAGGAGGGGTCCCCTGTGACTGGGGGGGGGGGGGCTGAGGAGGGGTCCCCTGTGAGGGGAAGGGGCTGAGGAGGGGCCTCTTGTGAGGAGGGGTCTCTTATGAGGGGGGGTCGGGGTTAGGGGGGATGAGGAGGAGGGAGCGGGGGTGTCTGTGTTGTGGGGTGGGAGCGTTTTGGGGTCTCTGAGAGGGGGGTTGGTGGGTATAGGGGTGCTGGGGTTGGTGTTTTGGGGTGTTTGAGAGGTTCTGGGGTTGATGTTTTGGGGTCTTGGGGTGGGTTAGGGGTGCTGGGGTGTGTGTTTTGGGGTCTTGGGGTGAGTTAGGGATTCAGGGGTGGGTGTTTTGGGGTCTTGGGGTGGGTTAGGGGTGCTGTGGGGGTTTTGGGGTCTTGGGGGTGGGTGTTTTGGGGTGCTGGGGTTGGTGTTTTGAGGTCTTGGGGTGGGTTAGGGGTGCTGGGGA